>NC_084651.1:7015701-7315701 GCF_019802595.1 Syngnathoides biaculeatus | reverse complement strand
ACCTAGTGGCCAGCGTCAGCACACATTCCCTGGCATTTTTTTCTCTTTTTTTTTTTAAACCCAAAAAGGTATATCCATCCATTTTCGTAGCCGCTTATCCTCAAAAGGGTCGCGGGGAGTGCTGGAGCTTATCCCAGCTGTCAACGGGCAGGAGGCGGGGTACGCCCTGAACTGGTTGCCAGCCAATCGCAGTGCACATGGAGACAAACAACCAATCGTACTCACAATCACACCAAGGCACAATTTACAGTGTCCAATTAATGTTGCATGTTTTTGGAATGTGGGAGGAAACCAGGGTGCCTGCAGAAAAGCCACGCAGGCCCGGGGAGAACATGCAAACTCCACACAGGCGGGTCCGGGATTGAACCGGAGAACTCAGAACTGTGAGGCCAACGCTTTTCCAGATGAGCCCACCGTGCCGCCTCAAAAAGATACATAAAGTGTGAAATTTACATTGTATTCTATCCTTCCCCCACCCTGATGCTGCAACACAGCCCGGTCTACTTTGTGGCTGGTTGAGTGGGTGTTAAACATCTGCATTAGCCTGTGAACCCAACTGAAGAGTCTACGCCTCACCCAAAAAGTACATTCAAAAAAAAAAAAAAAATCCCAAATATGTTCTTGGTCATGTGGCTGTCACACTAGAAGACTAAACTGGTGTGAAGTTGGATGAGAGGTCACGTGATTTGCATCGAAAAACAGAAGTTGTTTGAAAGTTTTATACATCCAAAAAAGGCTAGCTAATGATTGACTGGTGGTGCTGGTAAGGGGCAACTTCAGGTACATTTAAATGCTGCGATTACAAGTATGTATTATGACACATATCAGCAGGTATCATTTATATATTCTTTATGCAAATTATTTCTCCAGAATGCAGGTGGTCAAAGTCTGTACAAACTAGATTCAAATCAACAGTTAGGTAAAGTTTCTGAAGAAAATGTGCTCAGCTTACAAAGAAGAAAAAAAAACATTTCACATACATAAAAATAATAAAATCACTAGAGAACATATTTTTGGTGGCTTTTTCCCAAACCTCAAACTGTTAATCCAGAATTTTTTTGATTGTGATTTACGACCCTTTTTGGGCAGCATGTCTTTTTGGAGGTCCAAATACATGCAATGAATCCTATGGGTGTCGCTTTCTTGTGCAAAATATTCAAAAGTTAAATCTCTGAGAAGAAAAAGGCATGTAAACTTTTTTTATTATTAATATTTTATTCAAATGGAATAAATGGGTTGGTTTAAGATGTATAAAATATTTCATCCTAAAAATAAAGTTGTGCTTTTTACAACAAAATACAGTGATGCACATTGTAGAAAAAGGAAATTACATTGTTATTTCTTTGCCCTAAAATGTTTTAAAGTTGTTGAAAATATAACCCATTTTTATTGAAAAACAAAGCTTTAGTGGAAAATCACAATATCGTGGCTGGTGCTCATTTAGTAACATGATGCTTTTGTTTTTTGGAGCAATTTCTTCCTAAATTATTTTGAGAAATTAATGTATAGTCTTTGAAAATGTTCAGAAGTTACCTAAAAAAAAAAAAAGAAAGAAAATTAACCCTAACCTAAACCCTGTTATCAAAAGTAACCCTAAAAGCAAAACCCATAACATTCTCCAGCTAAATTAGGTTTTTGTATTCAAGCAGTGTATGGAAAAAAACAACTGTCACACACCACAACAACAAAAATCTGCTTGAATATGATTTGTTTCAATCAATTCTCAGTTCATTCACATTAATTCCCATGCAAAAATGTCCCATTCCAGAAATTTTCAACCCGCGTGTGACGCCAAACTCTCATCTGCAACCAGTTTAACAAAACATTGCAAATTCTTTCCAATCATTTGCGTGGAAAGCAGTATCGTTTTGTTGGAAAACATATTTTGGTAACGCGTCACTGCTCTAGCTACAGTATCTATTTTTTTTCCCCTCCATGTTTTCCTGGGAGAATTACTAAACGAGTCAAGAGAAACAATTACGTCATATTAAATTCTCTAACAACAGCGGCCTGATTATTACAATCTGCTACCTTAATTGAAGTGATAGCGGAAGCAGACTGGGATTAATGACAGAGCATCCCAATGTTAATTGTCACATCAAACAAACGGGTCCTAATTGGCAAAGGTTGGCCGCGGGTGCTCAGCGGACAGAGAGCGGGCGCTGCCTCTCGATCGCTCTCTTTGTCTGCTTTCATCAAGCGGGTCAAGACCCCCGCGTTAGGAAGACCGCATTGGACTTTGTTTTCCTTGCCGCGTAATGAAACGCACACCTGCTACTCAGCGCCAATGAATAGCAACTCAAATGTCATATTGCCGTCATATACCTTTTATCACGGTCTACAATGGCCGTGCGCATTGTGCCGATGTTGTGCTTGCACACATGATACAATTCGGTATTGCGCGTCAGACAAGTATGATCCGATGAATGTGTGAAATTGAGTGAATGACGCCGAGAGAACGGGGAAACTGCACTGCTTAACCATACTGCTTCAATCACGCGTACACACGGATATCCACATTAACGCGCGGGCGATATGCTGCTCCATCTTGAAATGCTAATCTATGATTAGCGCCATTATGCAGCGGTGTAATTTCACAAAAGCTTTCCCACAGTGGCGCACAAAAGACTCATTCAGTGCCAGCGCTCATCTGTGTGGCGAAGAATTATGGAACGCAGATGAATTCATTCAGACGGGAGGGGATTTATTCGCTAATTATGGACCTTCACAGTTTTAATGCCACTTAATGAGGCGCTTGCATAGTGTGATTCCTACTTTGCTTGACGAATGGAGGCTTTTTTTTTTTTTTTTTTTTAATTCGGTTGTTTTTGTTTTACTCCGTACAACAGCTGTTTGGCTCTTTTATTTTTCACATTTAGAGGCGCTGCTTTCAGGGAATGATTTCGCTATATTGTCTGCAGGTCAACATAAGAGACATTATAGTGAGTTTACATGGTTAAATATCATAACATAGGTGCTAACCCAAACAAAAATCTAAATCGACATCTATTAGATATGACTCCTAATCCTTGCCGCACATTGAGCGATGCAGCCAAATGGAAAGCCATGAAAAAAAATGACACACCCTGCACACCTGGTAATTGACCCTTACACACATACCAAATCGCAGCAACGGACAATGCGTGGCCCCTGGTGTTCTTAGCGAGATACGTTTTGAGGTTACATGTTTTGGGGATTCTATTACTCTTTTTTAACCAAACAATGTGCTACAGCTATATTAAAATAAAGCAAAGAAAGGGAACAAGCAAAGACTAAAGGAAAGACTGAGGCTCATTCATCAACCGCATGTGTAAATTTTTGCGACAGAGATTCTGCACGCTTTTATTTTGTAACCACAGGTACACATTAATTTATAAATTCAGCTATTAAGTATTAGTGTAAAACAAAAGAGACATATTCCGATTATACTACGTATAGGATAACGGCATCAAACTGGTTCTTGTCTCGTTTTTGTCATGTTGTACAACGTGTCTTTTTTTGCCATTACGTCCCACCATGTCAGATATGCAACATTGCCAAAAAGTAGTTACACTACCGTCATTTCCGACGTATAAGCCGCGACTTTTTTCCACAAGCTTTCAACCCTGCGGCTTATGCAGTGATGCAGCTAATTTGTGCATTTTTTTGCCAACGGCCGCAAGGGGGCACTCGAGCGGAAAAGGCAAGCGTGACCGGCCATGTTAGCGCTGTGCTAGCGTGTTGCTCCTGTGTTACTGCCGTGTCTCAGTTATTTTTACCGGGAGGTTTTTCCAAAAAGGCCATGTTAGAGCTGTCCTAGCGTGTGGCTTCTGTGTTACTGCCATGTCTCATTGATTTTTACCGGTATGGTTTTTTTTTTTTTTTTAAACCTGGCCCTGTTAGCGCCACACTAGCGTTAGCGCCACACTAGAATCAGTGCCTAGCTAGCATGTTGCTGCTCTGTTACTGCCACGTCTCAGTGATGTTTTTTTTTAACCGGCCCTGTTAGTGCTGAGCTACCGTGTTGCTACTGTGTAGCCGCTGCTCGTGTTTTTTCTCTTTACCTGTAGTTTTTTTTTTTTTTAATAAACCAGCCCTTTTCATGCTGCCGTGTTGTTGCTATGTTAAGCTAAGATAAGGCATTAAAACTTTGAGTTAAGTCTTTCAATGTGGGCACTTGCAGCTTATGTATGTACCAAATGGTATTTCCTTTACAAAATGTACTGGGTGAAGTTTATAATCAGGTGGGCTCTGTAGGGCGGAAATTCCGGTAATTATAACTCTCACCACGTAACTCTGTCACCTTAAAGTCTTGATAGCTTTTTGTGAGGTGCTTTGAAAGGCACCTATAAATAAAATGAATTATTATGGATTACATCAGAAATACATTTTATAAAAGCATAAGGCTCATCCTTTTTCACGTTCAACTCACTTACACGCTTGATTCCATTCAGCAGCCTTAACGCCTCATGTGTGGTGTTGTTGTGGAGAGGTAATTAAGTTGCCAAAGTTTAATTGCTCAATCACCAGCCTCCCCCCACGACCCCTGTCATACTTTTAACATACTATACTCATAATGGCTAACAATTACGGCAAGGGCCCTTTAGCTGGGGTAGCAGTAGTAAAAACCTGCCGGCACAAATGAAAAGCTATAATCACTCCACCCACAGCAGTTATTAGTTACAAATTATGGGTCAGTTGAGGGGCTGGCTATTATATGCATTAAGATAAATAACATGGCGGCTTGCGGCAAGTGCAGCAGTTGAATTATTCGGATATATGCATACTGTATGTCTAATTATACCTATGCATTTCTGTACCACATTTCCTACTAGGAAGTACTTAAACAATGTGATTGAAGTTATCTCAAAGCACAACAGACGTGGAATCAGAAAAGAGGACATCGAAGGGAAAAAAAACGTTTTGTGTATCAAAATCTGATAAAAATGTCAACAGAAACCATGCTAAATTAGAATATGGTCTAAAACAGGCCCCTGCTTATAAAATCAATGTTTAACATGATTATAAAAATAATTGATGTACGGGCCTAGCTGATGTCTGGATGTCTACCCATTGAATATTTTTAGAACTGATTATTTTAGCAATGATCCTCGGATTTTGCATGATCAAGCAAGAATCTCTACATGGGAGTTGCAGGTAGGATTGTCACCATCTTTACATTCTGTAGTGTAGAATCTGTGACTTGAGTGTGTGTGGCTATAAAAGTTGGGGGCCGGCCTGGCGAGTGACATGAGCGTGTAGGATGAGCCGTCGTGAGCTCAAGCCAGTACTGTAAAAATAAGGGTCAGTTTGATATTTGACAAAAATTATTCGGAGCCACAATATGAATGATTAATCCGTCACTGACATGAACGGTAGTTGAACCTGAAGCAGCCTCAGACATATATATCAAACTAGTAACCTTGCGGAGTATTCAGTACTTTGGGTTTGCTTTAATCATTCAACAATACAAAGTAAATAAACTGAAAATCGAAAAAAAAATGCTATAATCTTGAAAGCAAAATACCATTCCATCTCATGAATAATTGATGGAATGATCGATAGAAGAATTTTTAAAAATATTGTAGCGTGACAGCCCGACAATACCCTTTGTCATGTTTTTTTTAAGTGTGAAATGATCACAAATGTAGGACATTCTCTGTGTTCTCGGCAAAGTTTCCTCCTGGATTGCCGACCATCGAACCGAATGACTTCAACATGGCGTGGCGTGTGGGTCTGTAGTAATATTATTTTGAGTGGAAAACTTTAGCTTTGACTTTTTGGGTTACAGACCGCATTATTCAGTTAATCGTTCGAGGCCTACTAATGTAATTGATTATCAGGATTTTAGCCTCCAAGATGGCACTTCTTAATAAGCTTGAATGTGAAAAACATTCTAAACATAAAAAGAGGTACTTGAGATGCAGGCTTCCTTGCTAATTTGATTAATCATAGTATTCAAGACATGCGGAGGTGCTTCCTTTACATCCTTGCCTGACTTGCAAATCTGTTTTTTTCAGCAGCAAAAATATGCTAAGTAAAAAAAAAAAAAAAAAAAAACACACAACAACAACCCTAATAGCGGTAATACTATGCAGGATAAGAGTGAATCCCTTTATTATCCATCCAGCCTCCACTTCACATCTTTCTGTCTGGTCGCCCCGTTGTGCACACTGGAATGCTATGCCTCTTTGATCAAGTCTTCATTATCAGTGACTTTGAGTCGCTTGGCTGTGTGATGCCAACAAAAAAAAAAAAAAAAAAAAAGAGGGTGGGCAAAAGGAAGGAGTGTGGTCTCCATGTGGAAAGAAGAGGCCTCTTCATACAAGACTGAACAATCAGCAGGCATCCCGCCCCGCATTAATAAGAAGCATCCGCATCCAACCGCAGTCCCCAGGGCAGCCTCCGGTGGGCGGAATGCTTGGCCCCTGTCAGTCACGCTGTTCATTGCTGGGGGGGGGGGTTATTAGCGATTCATTAAATGACTGGCTGAATGGCCACCTAGCTGTATCAATTAGGGGATAGTTGATATGTCTGTTATTGTCGAGACCCTGCTTCAGATTGCACGGCTTTTTCATCCCTTGGCTGCTTTCACGCGTGCGCGCAGGGCGAGATTGCGGTCGTAATGCGCTCGGGTGTGTGTGGTCTTTGCACGCCGGTGACTGCAGGCAACAGTTTGCTTGTACAACTATCAATATTAATAAGTACATTAAGGGTGGGTGATTCTCGGCTGAGCTTCACAATATGACGGCAGTACACAAAACAATATTCCATAATGAAATATTTCTTGAGATTTTAAGTGACTTGTTTTTAGAAAAAACTTAAATATACATGTACAAATTAAAAAATAATAATTACATAATGTAGTACTTTAGATAAATTAGCTTGGAATAATACTTTCCTTTAAGATTATTAAAAACTACACAAATATATTAATTAAATGGTAATTAAAACATTTTAATAAACGAAAGATTCACCCGCCATTGGTAGTAAACATAATATGCATGTCGATCTACAATATATAATGGAACTAGGTTGTGCGAAATCTACAGTATAGTCAACTAAAAATATTATATTGATACAGTCAAGAGTACAATCATAGCCTAAAACTATAGTTAACTAGTAAACTATTGTTATTCCAGAAAATGTTTTAAGGCAGCCCCCGGTGTTAAAAAAAAAAAAACTGAAACCAATGGTGAAAAACCTCACAATAATTTTAAGAAAACATGACACCGTGGGTTAAAAACTAGGAGAAAATTGGTGCCATCTGGAGATAAAATGCACTCATAAAAATGTTTATATACAGATACAATGGTAGCCACTCTCACTTGAAGAACTTGTAAATCATTTTATGAAGCACAGTACCAGGAATCAAAGAGCAACTATAACCAAGTCAAAGTTAATATTTTGACAAGAGGCAATAAAGTCAACGTGGAATTTGTTTAACTGCCGACAACCTTGATACCGCGTCTGGCTAATGTATAAAAATGTCCGCTGTTTCTATTCTGCCAGGCAAACTTCAGGCAAATTCTGCTTTGTTATTCACCTACGTGATTCCTCTTTTCACTTAGCTTCTTTGCATATATAGCTTACCATTCCAAATACATGGAAAGGTACGTGATGCAC
The DNA here is from genome assembly GCF_019802595.1 of Syngnathoides biaculeatus. Taxonomy (NCBI): domain Eukaryota; kingdom Metazoa; phylum Chordata; class Actinopteri; order Syngnathiformes; family Syngnathidae; genus Syngnathoides; species Syngnathoides biaculeatus. The sequence continues at coordinate 7,308,096 of NC_084651.1, read as the reverse complement.
CATATTATGTCACACAACTACAAACGCACTCAAATACAAATTAATATATTTCTCTTGTTCCATCGATCCATTTTTAATAGCGCTTGTCCTCATGAGGGTGACAGGTGAGATGGAGCCTATCCCAGCTAACTTTGGCGGAGCCGGGAAATGTAATGACAAACTGGGGATTCACGCTCACATCCACACCTATGGACAATTTAAAGACTTCAGTAAGCCTGGGTATCTGGAGAAAAACCAAGACTGCACGCACAACAGGGTCGGAACCAAGATTCGAATCTTTCAAATGTGAGAACGGCATCCTAAACACGATACTGCCGCGCTGCCTAAAAAGAAGTATCGCTAAATAAAAAGAAACACCTGGCAAGCATGTAATACGTTGCTTGGTAATGATCATACACCAAGTTCCAGTTCCCGGACTACAGTATATTATTGGCATGGCTGTGATAAATAGTATTCCTGACACACTGACATAATCTTTTAGTTCGACAAGATTATTTGACAAGGATCAATTTACAAAGACAAGTTTTTCCACTATAAAACTGCCTTCAAAAGTATACTAGAGGAGTGTTAATGTTACAAAAAACACCATAGATGGGCTAAGAAAACCAAACAGAACAGAAATAGTGCAACGAGACATGGATAGAATACAATACCCACGGGCATATGTTCTTTATCCTCTGTGAAAAACGACCAATTACTACATCTTATTTGCGCGTTAAAACATTGAATGGAAGTTTATTTTCTGTCTGCCTTGAAGTGGTCACTGGTGGCCAAACCCCACACACCAAAAGGCATTTAACACAAAATTTTATCCATCCATCCATCCATATTACGGGGCACATATCCTAACAAGGATCGCAGTTTTATTTTCTATTTAATTATAATTTTACAAAGTTTAACACTGCGGAAAAAATCTGGCTTTTGTTAGGGCGGTTAAACGGATGAACAGTATTTCCATTTACTTCATCCATCCATCCATCCATTCTCTTGGTCGCTAATCCTCATAAGGGTTGCAGGCAGTGCTTGAACCTTTCCCAGCTGTCAACGGGGAGGAGGCAGGGACACCCTGAACTGGTTGCCAGGCAATCGCAGGGCACATGGAGACAAACAGGTGCACTCACAAACACACCTATGGGCAATTTAGAGTGTCCAATTAATGTTACATGTTTTTGGGATGTGGGAGAAAACCGGAGTGCGCGGAGGAAACCCATGCAGGCACAGAGAGAACATGCAAACTCCACACAGGCAGGGCGGGGATTGAACCCGGCGAGTCCCTCAGAAATGTGAGGCCAACGCTCTACCAGCTGAGCCACCGTGCCGCCCCATTCACTTCAGTTGAGAAAATTATTTCAGGTACAACTGATAAGAGTTCCAAGTGCCTCCACAAAATAGAACATACTCATAGGAAAAAGCTCCACTGTACAGCAACTCCAATTGCCAAATATTCCAATAAAATATACTTGCATTGACCCTTGTGATGATAAGCAGCTGGATAACGGATGGATGCATGGATAATGTAAAAACACTATTTTGGCTTTTCGACAAGCCAACAAAGCACGTCCTTTGAGCACGGTGTACCTACTCTGACTCAATTCTGATGGGAACAGTGGAGTGGGGGGTGGGGAGGGGGGAGGAATCCCCAATAGTAATTGTTGTAATAATTGCATCAATTATCATATCACAAGCCACAGCATTTTTTCCCCTCCAAGTTATCATAACCTGATAAATAGCTGAACAATTTCCCCACTTTTCTGCTGTGAAATGGCTCGTCAGCCATTAGCAGTGCCGTGTAGCGCCAGTGATTGGCTTGCTTGTCTACTTAGCAGGGATGCAGGATTTCTGTGTATTTGTGCATGTGTCAGAGGAAAGGGTCAGCAGACTGCTGAAGGGAAGGAGGTGGGGGCAGCAGGAGGGATTGATTGGGGTCTCCATTGTTGCCAAACGGAGTGCGAGGGTGTATTGGCGTGGAGACAATGGGACCCGGCGAGCGCTGAAAGGCCTTTTCTGTGGATCCCTGTTAGCTGTCTATTATCCACAGTCTCCAGGGGGCTGCTAAATAGAGGGCATGTGTTAGGCAGACATTTATCATGTAATTACAGCACTAGGATCCGTTTCTGATGGTGTGTGATGATTACTAATAATTACTGTGCATTTCACGCCTCCGAAGGACCCAGATGGGGTCCCGGGACATCAATACAAAGGGAGGGAGGGAGGGAGGGGGGCCGCCGAAGTAAAAAAAAAAAATAGAAAAATAGGATGAGAGGAAAATGTGAAAAAATGGAAGGAGCTATGAAGAGTGAAAGGAAGGGGACCTCGCTTTAACCGTTTAGGAGTGCTCATTCAATAAATTAATTGAACCATATGTGTCCAGATCCTAATTTAGTAATGGAGTCAAGGGGAGGAAAGACGTTCATTTTTTATGCTTGTAATTGCATTACATATATGAAAAATTCAGAGATTGATAACAATCCCTGAATATTATAATTAAAAAAATCCAAACATATTCCTACTATATTGTTAATTCCCCCCCCCCCCTCCCAATGTTACACGGAAAGACAAAAAACCCTTTAGGTTGAGGGGAGGCAACTAAATAGAGAAAATGTATTTATTTTGAATACATTAAAATACATACATTTTAAATATTTTTTTTAATTGACATCATTGATAATGTGCAGATTAATCAAAATCAAACACGCCTGCCATCAATTTAGCAGAAAGCTGTCGTTCAGCACATGAAATATAGAAATTTAAAAAAAGACATAAAATTGGGGTACAAAACAACTACGATAAATAAATTTATAAAATATCCAAAATGAAACAGACTCATGAAACATTCAGAAATATAAAAACCAAACACATAAAATTACAATGGAAAGTTCACAATTACATACTGGTACATCCAAACATGCAATCTGTGAACGATATAAGTTTATTATTATTATAAACGTGATTATTATTATTATTATTATTAGTGTCGGTGTCGCAGTTATTATTATTATTAGTAGTATTAGTAGTAAATTTTGGGGATTGTTAAAGAAAATTTGATGCTGCTACATGGGTTTCATTGACAGCGATGATTCAGTCATTTTATTGGCTATGAGTGGAATTATTTAGAACATTAAAATACTGTGCTAGCTGGCTTTCTTACTAAAAACATGAAAACTACATCCAGCAGGTTGAATAGGAAATACAAAGGATTAATGTTGTATTTCTGCCCTCTGGTGGACTTGAGAAAAAAAAGAAAGCATCTTGTAGCGTGCGCATAGCAGACGCATCCACGTTTCGTTCTGCTCTCATCCAATCTTGACTCTTCATTTTTGTTAAATGTGCTTCGTAAATGACCCGCATTAAGACGCATTTGGCTAAGACTGGCAGACGAGCGGCAGCACAAAGGCCCCCTGAAGCCGTGTGGGCACGACGATGGGGGTTCGTTCGGGGAAGATGAGGACGGTCCTGTTTAATAGAAACAAATTGCTCTCCACTTCCCGGTGACACAGATAGCGGCCCCATTTGTGCCCGCTTGCCTTTGTGGTGAACAACAAAAAGGAAATGTACTCATCCTGGCCAGGGATAAAGTTTGGGGGGCTTTTTGTTACACGTCAGTTACCTTAGCCTCTGTAGCCACCCCCCTTGAACAAGCACAGCGGTTAAGTAGTTCAGGTGCCTGCTACATTCTGTTAGATTAAAGGTCCCTGCTCCTGGCCCGAGTTGAATTGCCTCAGATGGAGACGGCGGAGGGAGTCCTACGGTCGTCGGGCCAAGAGGTATGAATGGACACCTTGTGTGTGCTCGCAGAGGCAAAACGCTTTGTAGACTGCCGGAGAGAGTCAGGATAGGGGTTGAGGGGGGCTGTAAGGGGGGTGGTATAGGTGAGGGGAAATGAGAGGGAAATGTGAGGGAGGGGAGGCCTCGCCCCTACTTACCCTTACTCTATCCCCTCAACAGCGTTTCCACCTGCAAAAGGGGAAAGCAGTACGTTTGAGGCAGGTGGGTAGTGGGCAGGATCTCAAAAGATCTGGAAAAACAAACACGGTTGGCCCGTTTGGAAAAAGGACACAAAGCTCACAAGAGATGAGAGAGGTTGGAGTGACGGGAAGGTGGTGGGCGGCAGTGGGAGGAGCGGAACGTAACTTTGCGCCCATGTGCACCTGTGCTGCCCACTCACTTACAGAGCAGCAGTTGGTACGGGATCTCAGGGAGAACCAGTGGAGCGGAAAAGAAAAAGTCAGTGTCATCTGACACAAGATGCAGGCTGAACTTACAAGTTATTGGTGTTTGGCAGGCGGCACGGTAGGGCAGCTGTAGAGCGTTGGCCTCACAGTTCTGAGGGCCGGGGCTCAATCCCGGCCACGCCTGTGTGGAGTTTCCATATTCTCCCCGTGCCTGCGTGGCTTTTCTCCGGGCACTCCGGTTTCCTCCCACATCCCAAAAAAATATACATTCATTCAACACTGTAAATTGCCCGTAGGTGTGTTTGCTAGTGCGACTGTTGTCAGTCTCCATGTGCCCTGCGATTGGCTGGCAACCAGTTCAGGGTATACCTTGCATCCTGCCCAATGACAGCTGGGATTGGCTCCAGCACTCCGGCGACCCTTACGAGGATAAGCAGCTCAGAAAAAGGATGGATGGATGGATGAAAACTCATCCCTTCTCTATTGAAACAGAAGACTTGTAAAACACGTTTTATTCATTGCACGAGTAAATCTTGAATACCAAATCATTGATCGTCACTGAAATGAATTGAAATTCCACTAACGCACTACTTCATTCCATAAAACTACATTTTTTTTTGTTACACTGACAAAAATGGAACTAAAATTGGATTTTAAAAAAGTAACTGGTTTTCTAAAGTGTAATTACTGTACATACTGTCGTGTTTCAGTGTTGGATGTGTACCTTAAAAGGGCATGGCCAGGTGAGTGATGCCAAGTGCTAAAGTCACCTTGCCAACAAGTTACTTCAGTGAGTCTGGGTGCGAACTCTGGTTTATAGTTACAAGCATTCCCATTTTGTATTGTGAGCTGGATTGTTTCTCCCGTTCAATAAGTGGGTGAAACTCCGACTGGGGCTTTCCTTGCTCACAAGCGAGTGGAGTACAGCACCCAACAATCGACGTTTGACACGCATCATGCAGCTGATTGTTTGGCCCAATTTGTTCAGTGTACATAGGGTCCTTGGTTTACAACAGGGGTGATCAATGCGTCGATCGTGATTGACCAGTCGACTGCGGGACGGAGTGCCAAAAAAAAAAAAAAAAAAAAAAAAAGTCAGCCAATATTCCCGCTAAACTGTGCACGTGCGTAATTGTGCACCGCTGATGCGGTGTCTTCGCAGATATTCTGCATTGCACGCAAAAAAAAATAAAAATAAAAACAACATCCAGCTATATAGTTTGTGGCATTTTGCAATGTGATTCAATGAGTGAGGGATGACTGGGTGTTACATCCAATGGCACAATTCACATACGAAATGAAAAGAAGAAGCCACTGGTTTCTTTTAGGCAGCACACGGAACTCTCTCTAACAACGACTGCTGCTCCGCCACTTTCTTTTTCTTAGTTTACCTTACACCCCATTCAAAGATGTACACTCATAATTACAAATGTTACTGTACTTACGCAGCCCATCGATGTGTTTTATAATGACAGCGTCCACCACCGCTGCTTTGGTTAGGAACACAGTCTGGGCAACGTAGAGCAAAGACGAGCTAGACATGCTGCTTATGTTTACATTCAATATTAATGAAGAAAGTTAAAAAAAGAAATGCTGTTGTTTTAAGATGTAATGACTGTTGGAGTATGTGAATAATGGGAAAAAAAAGTGGTTAAACTGGACAAGATTTTCTCTTTTCCAAGTGGGAAAGGTCTGGTCCAAAGCCAAAGTAGAAAGTGCAGGATGAGATGGTGTGTAATTTTAAATTTATTCCACCTTGGTACAGCCTGATGCAGGATGAAAGGACAGACAATACAGTGCACAAAAAGCTAACTCTGCATTTTACATATAGGAGGCAACATCACATTAACCTTAAAACACTTTGGGAGCATCATTATCAACCCCCCCCCCCCCCAACGTCGGTAGCTAACAAGAGGCTGGCTGCTTGAAAAGTAGATCTTGGGGTTTTTAAAAAAAAAAAAAAAAAAAAAAAAAGTCTGGGCACCCCTGGTTTACAACGATCCCAGAATACAACACGCATGGGCGCGCAATAGTTTACGCTTTAGTGTAAGAATGTTATATCTCAATATGACAATATGTTGAAATGTCATCAGCACAAAAGGATTTTTTGTATTTGACTGTTGAGTATTAGCAGTAGTAAGAAATTTTTTTCAAATACAGTATTTACTAAAGTTATGACTTCACTACCATGTTATCACACATTACTACACATTCCCAATTATGTTAGGTTGTCACAATAGTAACGAAAGGAAATGAAGATAAATTAAAAAAAAAAAAAAAACTTGTAATTGGAGTCGTGTCATCAGTCAGGGATTCGGTCAGAGCTCAGTTTGAAAGCAGTCAAGCGGAGATGCACAATAGTCGGAACATGTCTCGACCTCCGCAAAGCCCAGGGTAGGGGGTCAAGTACAAGAGTCAAAGGTGATGTCTGGCCCACAGGGATGGATTCCAGGTAAAGAGGAAGTAGGTTCTCGCCTCCCAACGAACATCCCCACCCCCCACTCCCAAACAGATTGTGTATCAATGGGAAGTGACCCTTTGCAAACTTAAAAAAAAAAAAATAAATAAATAAATAAAAAATGCATCCCAGTTATTTGCTTTCCTTTCATGTTTAACCACATCACAATGATAATATCAGGTGGTGCGATGGCAACGGGTTCTTTTGTCCCCGACACTTTAAAAGAGAAACTGTACGGGTGTCCCTGCGCGACTCGAGGTAAAAATACGGTAATCCACATCTTAATCTCGTGCCGTGCTCAGCGCGGCTTAAAGAAAGCGATACTCCTGTGACTACTTTAGGTAGACGATTGTGTTACCTTTACAATTCGGCTTCTCCTCCTTCCTGTTTTGTGCTCGCGGAATGCCCTGATAAAAGTATCCCCACAGCGGCCTTCCACCTGCAGAGAGCGAGGACAGGGCCGCGGTCCACGGGTCAGAAGTGAAACGCGGTCCACTGGGAATGGGAATCAAAGGGGAGCGTCTAAGCCTAAAGAAAAACACAAATTACAACCTTTTAAAGTACTTGCCGTAAACAATTTCAATGCAAAGCTCAAAACGTGGACTTGCATCCCGTTACGTTTCGCGCTACCTTCAAACAATTGCGGGCATTCATTTGCAAAAGGCTTGAGCTGTGTATGTCAGCGCGCTGCTACATATTTCTTTTCTTCCTTTAAATTGTGTTTCGGTCTGTCCAGGAGGGGAGGCAATTTATCTGTCATGGCCTCTAAAAGAGGTACCCCCCTTGCTATTTAGTGTATTATACTGACAGCGGCATTATTAGCCACAAGGGAAAAGCTGCCGCCGCATGAATTTGGCCACTGTTCAGCACTGAGCCTTAGCCAAACCTCTTTTTTTTTTTTTTTTTTTTTTTTACAAAAAAGCGCCGATGGTCCTGAGATTCTCCTTTCAGTTATTAATTTGATAAATATATTAATTATGACCCGGGGATGACAGTCCAATCAGATTGTCAGGCGCCCTGTCACGGGCCTCCGACCCCCACTTTGGTGATAAAGTTCTCGGGTTTCCAGAGCCGTCATCCAGAGGGCTTTGACTTTCTTATCAATGGTGGGTCCAGTCCTGGGATAATTTCCTGTGTGTCATAATTAAATGGTGGCTCTCTGATGGTGAGTGTCTCCCAGTTAAAATCTGGAATCTCTTGACATCTGTCTTTGTGGAGGGACTCTTTTAATGACAGTTTTAAATAAGAAGGTTATGATTGTGTTATTGGTCTCTGGTTGTCTGCATATTTTTCCCATCAATTCATTTTTCTTTTTTCTTTTTTTAAGTTCCTATCCTTTTCAGGGTCACTGATGAATTTGACCCCATCCCAGCTTTCTTTGAAACGATCAGCAGTCTCTTGCTTATTTGAAAAAGAAAAAAAAAAAAAAATGGAACCAATATTTTGGGTCATATTTCATATTTTTAGCTTCTCTAGCTATCTAGGAACAAACGTTTTTTTCTCAGTTAAAATTCTACATTTCAAATCACATTGCCACAAATGACTATGATTAAACATATTATATATATTTTTCAAAAGATGATGATATTCAATGGGTAGCTTAATGCAATAATGTAATTCTACTAAACTGAATCACAAGTGTGATGATTTTGAAAATGGTCCACTGGTGTGTATAGAGACAACCATTTCAAATATAGTTTTCCAATCAATTTTGTGTATTAAATATGATGGGAAACCTTTCACAGCCACACCAAGGGTCCCGGGTGGACTAAACAAATGGCAAAAACAAAAGAATAAATCACTTTTCCACAAACTCAATTTTCTGCATCATTATTGCAAAGTCTAAGTTTAAAAAAAAAAAAAAAAGTTTTTCCTTGGATGACAAAAAAAATTCCAGACAAACACCTACCAGACCCCAAAAATATTTCTCTGAAAATGAAAAACATTCTTTCCGATTTTTGCCTTAATTATTTTGTGTTATCTTGTAATGTGTTAGTTTAAAAAAAAAAAAGAAAAAAAAAAATCGGGGCCAATATGAAAAGGCTAATACTTAATTCAGGCAGCCAATTAATCAGTCATGCCTTACTGACTGAAATCCCAAATAGGTTTTTGCCATTTCTGAGTCCAGCCATATTCAAAACAGCAGTGATAACTTAATTTTTACCCATGTAAGCACTAGCAGAAAGGCTGGACAAAAAGACTGTAGACCCATTGTGTCTATCCTCTATTTCCTGGGCTCAAGATTGAAAAATGTTCAAGTGCCTTTGACATGAAAGACGTTGCTGAAGCTCTTCGACTATTTCAGCACATTACTGGTTTATTGGACATTCACTGTCAAACTGAAAAACTGTTTGTTTGTTTTTACGGTATATGCGGGCATGTTCAGGACGCTGGCAAAAAACTGCAAAATGCCCAAACCCAAGAGTTTTGCTGATCTGGATGGGGAGCGTTGACAGCAGCTTCTATCTGCCAATCTCCCTATGGATATTGTTGCGGTACCGGTGAAGAGACGGCCAGGGTTAGCGAGCTGACAGACATCCTCTGTCGGCAGCTTATCATTTCCAATTAAACCCTTTCATCTAAACGTACAGTCAAATCCTTGGCAAACACCCCCTCCCCCCCAAAATGACCCGAACAACCTGTTATTAGTCGTTTTCAACAGGTCCCCATCTTTTCAACCTCTGCCCTGTAACAGGAGGGCGCGGGCAATCATTTGAGGTCTTAAGGTTCTTCAACTATCAGTCGTCGAGGGCGGTCACGTTGTGTTTAGAGATAAACTTTCAAAATTGCTTCGCTGTCCGCCTCAACATATGTTCCCGCACAAGGGTCTATCTGTGCGTGCCGTGTTCTGTCCGGGCATGTGCTGAATGGCGCTGCTCCTATCCAGTCACTGATGCTCTCCACGCACGAGACGCGCAGGAATGCGTTCAGAACCGAGCGGCCTCACGTCTCATTTCCTCTAATAAGGTGGCCCCTGAGGCATCCGGATGGACCGACAGATTAACCTCAGCATCAACGAGTCAATGCTGTGGACTGATGTGTCCAAGTGCAAGCGTGCCTACGCGTTGACCATACGACACTAGCAACTGATGGGTTGTGTAAGTTACCTACAAACAATGCAATATTTTTCCCCAAACAGAGATAATCACAATTGGGATCTTTGAATAAGGTGGGTCAGAAATGTTCCCGAAGTGGTAACACCCCGAAGCCACAAGCTGTTCTGCCACAACTCCCGCCTGTTCTGTAGACATACTATCTGATAATCTGAACTACACTGAAGGGGAAAAGTCTCAGTTTGTAGTTTGACTTTGCAATAGGGCCGTAGGGGAAAGAAAAATGTCAACCACAACAAATGGTCATCAAAAAATTCTCTATCGAGGCAATTAAAAAAATATTGGGACTATATTTGTGCAGCCCAAAACCAATTTGCGTGACCCGGAAACATTGTTTTCCGTAAGGACATTGTTGCAGAATATTGGCCAAAACAAAAACCATCAAGTGATTTTTAAGACACTTCAACGTGTAATTTACATATACTCTACTTACGAACGTCTAATGCAACGAAAAATTCAGGTTACGGAAAAATATTCTCTAGTTTCGAAGGAAAATTCAGGATATGAAAGGGAAAAAATAGGCACCGCTATTGGCAGCCCGCAAATTCCACAGAACGTAAACATCCAGTATCTTGGTTTGAAAGTAGCACGATAGAGCTGCTCTAACATTGGCTATCGCCCAGCATCTTCCTGGCATCCCATCGGCTAAGAGGGATCTCACTTTTTACCCGTAATGCTCTTTGTTTCCCTTGGACACTCAAGTCTCACCGAATGACACGCTAGTGCACATTGGTAACGTACAACATTTTTGTGAGTTTTTTGTTTGTATTTATTGCAAGTTTATTCATCTAGCTTCACCCTGGGCCCCAAGCAACTTTAGTGGGATTAAGTTCTGTGGGTGCGTAAATTCATAAGAGTTTTATATCAGCTGTCATACGTTTGCCTCCTCCTCTGTCCCCTACCATGCATTTCACTTCTCACACTCACCTTTCACATAGTTGCCCAACACCAAAGGTAAAGGAACCTAATTTTTGTTATTCTTTACATGATGTACTTCAAATGCATAATGGGGGGGCCTTGGAACAGATTAGGCTATTAACATGTAAAAAGCACTTTTACTTGTGGGAAATATATATATATATATATTACAAAACAACTTCCGGAACGAATTAATTTCTTAAGTAGAGGTACCACTGTAACTTGATATCTGAGTGGAGTGAATAGTAGGGAGCAGTTCTTATTTGCAATGGTAATCTCTAGCGCTAATGCTAATGATGAACCAGGGGTCGGAAGCCTTTCGACTGAGAAAGCTATCAATGCCAAATATTTTAAAACGTAATTTAAAAAAAGCCATGCAATATTTAAAAAAAAAATAAAAATAAATACAGGTGTACATGTATTTGCGCAAACTTCGGTACTCCTCATTTTTTTCTTTGAGCGACCTTTGTCTTAATTACTTGTTCCGACCGGATCGGCGTTCGACCGTTCTGCGCCTGCGCACATCTACTGCCAACACAAAATTACGGCAACCCCACTCGGACAAACTGTCTCTGCGTCATTTACGTCGCCTGCGAGCTATATGCAACCATCAAAAGGGCCAGGTATGGCTCGCGAGCCATAAGTTTCCAAACCCTGTCATGAATGGTAAACGATTAGCAAAGGCTGAGCTTGTTGTCTCAAATTCTGTAGTTTATACCGCACTCTGTGCACACATATGCAGTTCAAGGATAGCAGTAAAGCCCTCATAAATGACGATAAAATTCATATTATTAGTTAAAAAAAAAAAAACAAAAGAAAATAATCAAGATCAGGATAATCGATTCCAAAGTGTTTTAGTTTTAAACACAATTTATGTATTGTAACAGAGTTTGTACAGGGAAAGAGTACGTAGGTATTGGTAGATTGCTATCAAGTGGATTTGACCCCAACAGTGCAGTCTGCAGTTGTTGGAAAACAGTTACAAGCATTTTAGCGCCCTCTTCAGTTAGCAGCATGGACTACACGCACACTTGCAGAAGATATTCCACAGTTTTTGCCTTGCCACAATCATCTGTCTTTATAAAGAAGGTTTTAATTGCAATACAAGTCACAATTTCCGCATTTAGATCTACAGATATGTAACCCATTCTAACTTCCTACGCAAAGACACCCAAAACCCATTTTCAGATTGACTTGCTCGCCATCTGTTTAATCTGATTTTAAATCGGGACATAATACTTTTTTTTCCCCCCCATTCTGGGTGGTGGGAGTGCAGCTGAGCGTTTTTTATAAGCTAGCGCGCTGGCACTTTGAAAATGAACAGTGTTGCTGGACCACCTGTACGAGCGGTAAAGGAACACCTTCAGAAACACGAGGATAATCCAGCGGGTTTGAATGGTTGTGAAACGCTACGACAGATTAGGTAAAGACTGCATTTGATTCCCGAGAAAAAGAAGTCAATTGGCCGTGGAGCGTGAAGTGGCACACAAGGCTTCTTTTATATCACCGAGTAGCTCGCTCAGTCTGGGAGACGTCCTCGCGAAAGATATGAAAAACATTAGATGTTCAAACCGAGCAAGGAATACAGGATTTCGTGCTTTTACTTAAATTCGTCACTTAACACGACCTCTGAAAATGTTGGAACCTTTCGCTCGTCGTCCTTCTTTGTAGCTTGTGTGAAGGTAAAAAGGTCATCTCCACCAGGTTCTTGCCCTCCACTTGACTCCCTTCCAACACACAGCGGCTAAAGCAGATATTGCGTTTACCGGGTGTCGTATGTTCATGAATAAATCCCCCAAAGGAGCTTAAACAGGGACAAAAACCAAAATGATGGGTGGTATTAAACACTCATCATATAGACTGAGAGGCATCCTTGTTCATCAATGACTCTTCAGGTGAATCCAAGTAAAGGTTTGGGTTTGATCAGATGCTTTACTGTACTATTGACTTAAAGTGCCACTGTCATGAATGAAAAAAAAGGCAGCCGGAATGGACCCATCTGTTTTTTTTCCCCACCACTAAATATGATTTTGATGTATATGGCTTTTTGTCACTCCCGCCATGAAAATCCTCTCGAGGGATTTGTTTTCGTGAAAAAGCAGGAAGTGCCGTTAGTAGCAGACGCCCACTCAAGCGGTCTCGTATGTTTCTACTAGTTTTACCTGCTGGAAGGTAGCTCTTTGTTCCTTCATGTTAGACAAAATGCCAACTCGTATTGCTCGAACACTCAGGAGGATGGATTCATTCTTCATACTTTTCAAAAAGACCCGGGGTTCATTGTGAAAAAAGGACTTCATGGGTGCAAAGGACGAGAGCTTCGTGGTTTCCAAATGACAGGTAGGTGTGTATACAGCTAATAAAATAAAATAATAGTTTGGGGGGGGGTGGAGGTCGTAATCCTCTCAAAATATAACAAAAGATTTGCGCACGTAAGTCAGGGGTTTTAATGAGTCGATGTAACCGTCGGTGCCACGCACTGCTACAAATGAGGCGCACGGCTTCGGCCGGGCTAGGTCATACATACTGTCTGGGAGTCTGTTAGAAGTGATGCGCATATCATCTAAATATGCCTCAAAACGATTACTTTACTTGATTGTGAGATGTTCTCTTCTTTGAAAAAAGCTTCCGTGTCCCCTAGTAGGTAGCACAGCGTGTTTTCCAATAGCGAATGTCCCGGTGTGATGTAATGAGCAGAAGACGCAGGCAATGTGGCTACCGCTTGGATGTCGTTTGAGACTTCCGCAACTCTGCGTATGGATGACGCGCTCTCCGCTCATATTTATTTTTTCGTACGGAGATTGAAGTGGATAATGTTATGTGTATTTTTCATTACAATATTTATAGGCATGACACTTGACCTTTAAAGGATCTTACTTTTGGAAATATAATATTTTTCCATTCAGTTGAGGTGTGTAGCCTAAAAGCAGCCTGACTTCCTTGAACAAATTGAGCACCACTATTTTGCAGCAAAGAAGATGGAAGGATGGGTGCAAGCTTCAAGGCGCAGGGAAATCAACAATTGATACCAAATGATCACAATCTTTTACACGTCATTAATTTTTGGTTTTGCCCACCATTAATACAGAAGGCAACTTTATACATCCTGAAGAGCATAAATTTATAGAAACATTCCAACGACAAACTGGTCAGGCCATGACGGAACTTTTTCTGAAAAGTGCAAATTTCCTCTTTTTATATCTCATCATTTCACATTTCCCACAACAACAAAATGCTTTCAAATAAATACAGGAATTGAAAGAAATAAACAGTTTCTCAACTGATTTAAATCAGTCTCACTTGAAAATGTTCAATGTTCGCATTCTTAATGAGAAAATTCACAACTGATTGGAGACATTTTACAACAACTGTAAACCTCGATCCTATCATTCAGTTTTTGTTCTGTTATCAATGTTTCACACCCTACAATATTTCAGTTCACCCCACAACAGTTCTCCTTCATCTTGCTATCACAACTATTTTAACAGCTTTTCCATTTCTACATCATCAAAGGTTGCCTTCCCCTATTTCGGAAGGTACTTAGGGAGTAAGAAGATTAACCGCTGAACAAAATAAACAATGACTTTTGTTGTTTGTTTGGAGCTCTTGACCTCGACCCTCTGAACTGAAATAAGTTAACCACGCGGAGATCAGAGCCGCATTGATCACTTTTTGACCTTGACAACCTCACATGCACGTCTCAGCTCCATATTGAATAAATTATGAGTCGTGCTGAGGTTTGGAAGGAAGGTACAGTATAATGATACACCTTTTTTATGTATTTTGATGACTCAAGATAGCGGAGAATCCACAATGGCCGCTAATCCCCAGTGCGTAGCCGGAGGCCGCCCAAAGCAGCATAAAGCTCCACTGTCATTCCTGCTATCACCTGTCTAATTTATGCTACGCCGTCCCTTTGGCGCTTTCTTTCCATCCGCTAATCCTCTTTAAGGACATTACCTGCTAATATGTCTATTCAGGAGGTATAAAAGCCCCGGCTGTCTATTTAACGCCATCGGCAGTGCGCTAAAAATCCCATTAAAGGGGGAAGGCAATCGGGGTCGGGGTATCGTGGTTTTGACCCCAAATACCGCACGTGTGAAGGGCAGAGTGAGAGGCGGAGGCCTTTGGAGTTTGTAGATGGTTGGCCTTGAATTAAATCAGAAACCTCAAGCTTTATGTCATTTGTGCGAGCAAAAAGAGAATCAAGTTCTTAAAAAAAAAAAAAAAAAATACAACTAAAAAAAAAAATAACTATAGGATAAAACTTTGCTATAAAACTATGACAATACAAAATACAGTCAGAATATTACAATAAAAATAATATTTAACAAGAGTAAAACTGGGAAAGGAAATGTAATATCCAGCCATTTTCTTTGCCGCTTATCCTCACAAGGGTCGCAGGAGTGATGGAGCCTATCCCAGCTGTC
Organism: Syngnathoides biaculeatus; assembly: GCF_019802595.1. NCBI lineage: Eukaryota > Metazoa > Chordata > Actinopteri > Syngnathiformes > Syngnathidae > Syngnathoides > Syngnathoides biaculeatus. The sequence goes on along the minus strand of NC_084651.1, from coordinate 7,293,008 downwards.
AAAGGGAAGGAGGCGGGATACAGCCTGAACTGGTTGCCAGCCAATCACAGGGCACATGGACACAAACAGCCACACTCACAATCACACCTATGGGCAATTTAGAGTGTCCAATTAATGTTGCATGTTTTTGGGATGTGGGAGGAAACTGGAGTGCCCGGAGAAAAGCCACAGAGGCACGGGGAGAACATGCAAACTCCACACAGGCGGGTCCGAGATTGAACCCGGGACCTCAGAACTGTGAGGTCAATGCTTTCCTGGCGATCCACCGTGCCGCCGAAATGTAATATTACAAATAAAAAAAAAACGTTTGCTTGATAAGGAAGACAAAACACATCCACAACCTACACAAATATGGTTTGGAAAATAATCGGAAATAAATTTAACAAGTGTGACATGGAGGCATGGCAGTTGTCGTTTTCAAGGAATACGAGACTACGAAGTGGTTCAAATGCATGTCCATGTCCATTTTCCAAGCCGCTTATCCTCACAAGGGTCACGGGTGTGCCAGAGCCTTTCCCGGCTAACATTGGACGAAAGGCGGACTACACCCTGAACTGGTCGCAAGTCAGCCAGAGGGCTCATAGACACCATCACTGAGTGGGAATCAATCCCACGCTGCCTGTGAGGCGTGTGAGTGACTTCTGGTTCAAATCCCTAAATCCTAGTGTGTTTAATTCACTCATGTCCACTAGAGGGCAGCATTGGATCAAAAGTATTCACCTTAAAGCTTAAAGCATCCAATGTACTGTATTGCTATTATTTCTGTGGTAGTGGGTGCAAGTTGATGCTGGGGTGTGTGAATTTTTGTTTTAAAGTTTGTACAGTTTCAGGAGAAGTAAATAAATACCACAAGGGATGAAAACAACGGGAACGGTTGTTTTACATCATTGGCCTTACAATTGAAAATGAGATCCTTGTGAGCCTAAAAAAATAAGATGAAAATATATTGGCCCACATTTCTTAAAAAACAAAAATATTTAACATTTTGTTTCCTTTGAAATGTCATCAAATGTGTTCCTGTTTCCTAAAAAAAAAACGTGTTTTTTTTTTACCCCCCATCTTTTTCATCACTGTTTACCAAATGTGAATCGAACCACGTTCAGCTGGAACTGGAGCCTGAGTCACGGACGGGAGAATTATGTACATTTCAAAATATCACCAGCCCAAGTTCGACAACATCCTGACATTTGAAGACGGGTGTTTGGATCCACTTTGATTAGTGTCAAAGTTCTAACTCGGGAAGCATCGAAATGAATATTCTTGCCTGAAACTGAAAGCAGAAAATGAAGAACCCAAAGCTGAAAACCAAAACACTGAAATTAATTATTATGAAAATTACATTACTGACTGTGAGTGCACATCTCAAGCTATAGAAATATTCTTAAAATTATGTCTAGACCATTTCTGTGGGAGATATGTTGCAGTATATTATGTAGAGGATATATTTTTCCCCAAATTCTTTCAACTGTGCAACACAATCGTGACTCTGCAATTACAATCAATAAATTATCACTTCAGTATTTCTAATTTTTCAAAGCACATAAGATTGCAAAGTGTCATTGTGGGGGGGGGGGGGGGGAACAAACCTCTGTCAATGGATTAAATAGCCTTGAGCACTTCTGTTTCCTACCAGAGCAAACAAAGAAAGCAAGTCTATTCAATCAGTGGAATCAGCCCTCAAAAGTAAGAATTATAAATTTGCCTCATATTTTGCACACAAACAACATTGCTGATCGACTGGATTGGATAGTTTGTGCATGGACATTAGTTTAGGTTTCTATTTTTGTGCAATACTTCATGGAAAAATGTCTTCTCCTGCATGCCATTTCCTGGACGATTCACTATTGCTGTTGAAACGATGCAAATGCCCCCACTGTGGAACTGATAAAATGTTACCTTATATTAATAATATGAATTCTAGACTTAACATTACAGGTTCCTGCTCTCAGCAGACGTACACTGTGGGTGATTTATGCTGCGTTGACACCAAACCCGACCTTTCACCTGCGCGTTTCCGTATCGCGTTTAGCTGCTTAAGCTAGCTAGATGTAGCTGGTGGGTAGCCCTTGCGGCACAAAATAGCGTTCACCAAGTGTTCCCTGATAGCAGCAGAAAAGCGTATAAATTGGGCGAAACACATTGTTTAGTTATTTTTTCCCCAGGCGGCAAAAGTGGAAAGCTTCGGCCTCACAGTTCTGAGGTCCTGGGTTTGATCCCGGACCTGCCTTCTCCCCATGCCTGCGTGGGTTTTCTCCAGGCACTCCAGTTTCCTCCCACTTCCCAAAAACATGCAACATTAATTGGACATTAATTACAGACTCTAAAATGCCTCGATTAGCTGGCAACCAGTTCAGGGTTTACCTCAACTCCTGCCCGTTGACAGCTCGGATAGGCTCCAGCACTCCCGCAACCCTTGTGAGGATAAGCAGCCAAGAAAATGAGGGATGGGTGTATGGATGGATAAATTGCCCCTAGGTGTGATTGTGAGTGCGGCAGTTTGTCTCCATGTGCCCTGCAATATGCTGGCAATAAGTTCAGAGTGTACGCCACCTCCTGCCCGTTGACAGCTCGGATAGGCTCCGGCACTACCGCAACCTTTGTGAGGATAAGTGACTAAGAAAATGGATAGATGGATAAATCGCCCCTAGGTGTGATTGCGAGTGCGGCGGTTTGTCTCGATGTGCCCTGCGATTGGCTGGCAATGCCCGTTGACAGCACTCCCGCAACCCTCGTGAGGATAAGCGGCTAAGAAAATGGATGGATAGATTTTTCTTTACAATAGTGTGCACAACCACGCACTGGCCACAATTTTTGCATGCATCGTCAAAACATCCTGTTTTGGTCATGCGGCTTAATAGTGACAAAAGTATCTTGCGAGAATTCAATTTTGGGCCAATTCTGGACATAAATTTTCTGTGTAGTTGGTATAGCATATAAAAAGAATAGTTTTCCAAATGTTTTGTTTCTGCGACTTTTGGGGTGTTTGACATTGGAGATTCCACCGTAATATGAGCAAACAAGACCTGCTGTTGCATTTTCTCATTCCTTGCCAAAACCAACAAATAAATTGAGTTACATAAATCCACTTTCGGCTGGCGTTCGCCCTTCACTGGCTGCGCATTCGCGACATCCCCTCCGGAGAATAATATGCAGAAACACGCGGGCATGTTTACGAGCGGAGTCGTGTGCGCCACTACGCGGGCTGATATTTGAACTCGGGAATCGGCAAGCACACGGACGGCGTATGTATGCGCACGTAAAGCTCAGCCTACAGATGTGAGAGATCCGCGCAAGCAATCAGCAAGGCACACATAATAATAAGAGACGACAGCCAGTTGGGTCTGCAACCAGGCGTGTTTTCATTGAGCCACGGGCGTGAGTCATCCACGACCGCTCGCTCTCTGCTAATGCGTTTGTTTGGCTCCGACACACAAGGACATTTCGCTGACTAACTTGTTCCTCGTTCCTAGACGAGAATTTACATTTCTGGCTTTTTCAGAAAAAGCCATCGTGATACAGATGCTGAAGCACACAATATACTTGCAAAGCTACGACTGAGAAGCCTTCTGGCAGATAAACCGTTATGAATCATCCATATTTAGTGCTACAACTACTGCGGTATTTATAAACCTTTTCTAAAGTCAAATTCAAACACTTCCAGGATCTTCCAGCGCACTAAATACCATCCATTTTCTTTTGCCACTTATCCTCACAAGGGCCGTGGGGAGTGCTGGAGCCTATCTTAGCTGTCAACGGGCAGGAGGCTGAGTACACCCTGAACTGGTTGGCAGCCAATCACAGACCACATCGAAACGAACTGTCGCACTCACAATCCCACCTACGAGCAATTTAGAGTGTTCAATTTAATGTTGCATGTTTTTGGGATGTGGGAGGAAACCGGAGTGCCCACCCGGAGAAAACCCACGCAGGCACGGGGAGAACATGCAAACTCCACACAGGCGGGGCCGGGATCGAACTCGGGTCCTCCATAACTGTGAGGCCAATGCTTTACCAGCTGTCTACCGTGCTGCCCACTAAATACCTCAGTGTAAATACACACACACAGACACACACACACACACAATTATTCAAACTGTTACCACAAAAGCTTAAAATCCATCCATTTTCTTTGCCGCTTATCCTCACAAGGGTCGCGGTGAGCACCGGAGCACATCCCGACTGTCAACGGGCAGGAGGCAGGGTACACCCTGAACTGGTTGCTAGCCAATCGCAGACCACATCGAAACGAACTGTCGCACTCGCAATCACACCTACGAGCAATTTAGAGTGTCCAATTTAATGTTGCATGTTTTTGGGATGTGGGAGGAAACCGGAGTGCCCACCCGGAGAAAACCCACGCAGGCACGGGGAGAACATGCAAACTCCACACAGGCGGGGCCGGGATCGAACTCGGGTCCTCCAGAACTGTGAGGCCAATGTTTTACCCACTGATCCAAACCATAGAAGTATAAAATAAAAATAGTACTTGGCATCCACGTTCAAATAACCATTTGAAGTATGATACAAATGGTATTTTATATGTCATAATATGAACAATAAAACTAATACCTTAACCATTTAAACGTGCACATGACATTATGGGAAATTGGAACAAAATGGGACATGATGAGTCACAATATGAGGCATTATGGGATGGAAGGGGACAGAATAAAGAGACAATAACAACAGACTAGGACATAATATGAAACATTATGGGACAGTATAGGACAAAATGGAAATTGGAGAATTTAGGGGACAACACAGGACGTGATGGGCCAAAATAATGAATCATATGGGGCATAGTAGGACATAAAGAACACTAGGTAACCAATGGGACATGACTACAAGTGTTGATTAATTGACAACGAATCAATCATTTTAATCGACAACTATTTCGGTAATCGAGCAACAGCAAGTATTCGCCGATTTCTGTAGTCTTACCTGAAAGCAGACTAATAGTGTTTCAGCAAACACCAATTTCATTTTGGGAAACGATATTCAACATTTTTAATCATACTTTGACATGTTACGGACCAAATCACTAACTGTAATCAATTTATGGAGGGGGGGGGCTGCAAATTGACTCTGTTACGTAAATAATCGGATTGAATTTGAAGCAATCTCAAAAGTGTCTCAACTGACTCAAAGAAGATAGAAGTGAAATATTTCTCACCGTTGTGCCACCAGCTTGAGGTTCGTGGACAGAAAATTATATTTTTTATCCTTGAAAATGCTCATTGTTATTATAATAACACGATGGCGTCAGGACACCTGCGAGTCGGCGAGTTAAACGACAGGTGACGAAGTATAAATTACGTCATCGTTACAAGACAATTTGATTGGTCATTTGGTACAGGTGAAAACTACAGGATACGCATTGTGGCAGTTGAGAGAACGGAGGTGCTGACATGGCGGCCATGTTGGAAAGGTCGACGTTCCCATCATAGACAATGGAGAATGAAATTCAGTCTCTACTTGCTCATTTCTTTTTAATTTTTTTTTACGACGTTTACTTTTTTGTTGACACAAAATCGTGTGCTACCAGTAAATATCCCCCCCAAAAAAGAAAAAAAATAGCTGGTTTTTTTTTTCTGTAAAAAATGATTCCCAGGTCCCTTGTGATTGCACGCAGTTGTGTGAAACCGTATGTAGCACACTGCATCTTTGTTCTTTCAGATTTCTTTCTGTCCACATACACTGGAATGACGAATTTGACCTTTGTAGCTTAGCATTTCCGCAGGCACGCAGTTTCAGACGTGTGCTTCTGGCAGAATGCACCTGATCCAATACAGTACTACTGGCTCCAGGACCCACATGCCTATGCATGGCATAGGTACAAAAAATATATAATTAAGCATTTTCTATTGCAAATTTGTCATGCATGATAATGAACTGGTGTCTGGACAGCTGAACTTCATGACTATACGCTTTAATCGTAGCAAGTGGACAGTATGAAAAGTGTGTGGAAAAAAAGATCATGCGTGCTTTTAACACTGACACAAATGATCGCAAAAGTACACTTCCATTAGGATGCTTGAGAGAGCAAGTTGGAATCATTTTACAAAAAAAAAAAAAAAATCATTTGGATTTGATTAGTTCCGGGATTGAAATGAAATGAAACTAATCAGTTCTCAGTGCGGGATTCTAATTAAACATCAAGGTTCGGCCAACATAATGACCGTGTTCGATCAGCAGGGCTCACATGGACACACGCTAGTCTGTAAAAATAGATTACCTACATCTTCAGTGGTCATTCTTGGCTTCAAAAGAATTTATTTTCTCGTATGGACATTGAAGTGAGTAATGTTATGTGTATTTTTCATTACAATATCTATTTTAGAATGTTTATAGGGATGACACTTGACCTTTAACCGCCCACTGTTCTCCATTAATGAACATACTTCTCTGAGCCACAGAAATAACCATTTCTACTTTAGACTGCTGTGACGCAAGGGACGAGGAGAAGACCACGTGAGCGTTTGATGGTGGCTGCAATGTGATTCCTTATGAAACAAAATGTACACGATGCAGAGAGCTTGAGCAAAGTTGGTCGCCATGGCCACATGTGCTCGGGTGTTGCTGGCAAACACCCACACAAGCTATCACAAGGCTGTGAAAACACACCATGTCCGCCATCACCATGCGTCTCTCTCACACACACACACACACCTCAACTACTATACGCGAGATATACTGCCAATGCCAAAGGCTGCGCCACCAACGCACTGGATGCAGAAGTCTATGATAAATTAAAAGTGACACTTGAGACAACATTAATGGGTTCTGTCCCATTGAGATGGAGTCGCGGTTTGAGCTCGAGCATTGAGGCATTTTAACCCTTTATACACTGCCAGGAACCATATTTGGTAAGTGCGGGGCTAGGGAACATTTTTCCCCGACGTCCTCTTGAGAGTGAAACTAAATTTATGATGCACCAATGTGTTTTTGTACTTTTTTTTAGGGTTGGGGGTGTAACATTTCTTCTGAGGTTCTGTTTTTAGATGGGCCGAGATGGATGAAAAAAAAAAACAAAAAAACAAAGCATAAGCATACCACCCATCCATTTTCTGAGATGCTTATCCTCACAATGGTCGCAGTGAGTGCTGGAGACTATCCCAGCTGTCAACAGGCAGGAGGCGGGGTACACCCTGAACTGGTTGCCAGCCAATCAGAGGGCATATGGAGACAAACAGCCACACTCACAATCACACCTACGGGCAATTTAGGTTGCGGGGGGCACCTTCAGCCATTTGTTACCCAAAAGTTGGGTTTGGGACTTTCTGCCAGGGATCCTTTTCCATTCTTGTATGCCTGGATCCAACACCAGTGTCAACTTAAAAGAGCATAAAAATCTCACTTACCACTGGATTTATTTTTTTTTTCATTTGTGCAATTGTTCCAAAATCACATTTCTGGGCCCTCAGGATCCACACATTTTTGGGGTCCATTTTTAGACACTTTTTCAAGTCCAAGGTGCTCTGGGATGGGCAGCCTGCTGTTCTTTACTTACTAGGAACATCCTGGAACATTAGGAAACAAAATCATTTAAACTATCCATCCATTTTATTTGCCGCTTATCCTCACGAGGGTCGGAAGGAGTGCTGGAGCCTATCCCAGCTGTCAACAGGCAGGAGGCGGGGTACACCCTGAACTGGTTGCCAGCCAATCGCAGGGCACATAGAGACAAACAGCCGCACTCACAATCACACCTACGGGCAATTTAGAGTGTCCAATTAATCTTGCATGATTTTGGGATGTGGGAGGAAACCGGAGTGCCCGTAGAAAACCCACGCAGGCTAGGCGAGAACATGCAAACTCCACAATGGAAGAGCTGGGATCGAACCCAGGTCCTGAGAAATGTGAGGCAAACACTTTACCGGCTGGTCCACCGTGCCGCCGCATAAACATACCATAGTATATAACTGTGGCTAGAGAAGAGCAACATGTAACTTCACCTTTGGAACGGATGTTTAAATATAGGTAAGGCAGCAACACATGTAGACAGACAAAATAACAAAACTCACAGGAATATATGATATTAAATGTCCTCAGAAAAAAAAGACTAACTGCAACTTAGCGTGTCACGACCCATCGGAACGGAGGATGGACCCAAATGCAGGAATCGGGAGACGCAGAGGTAATTCGGGAAAAACATTTATTAATCCAAGGTCGGGGATTGGGCTGGCAGTCAGGTATAGCAGCGGTAATCAGGACGTCGGGCGTAGAGAGCAGATCAGCGGGCAGGCAGGAGTCGGTACACGTGAGATCGATCAACGAAGGTAGAAGTCTCAAAGGAGTCAGGCTGACGGGGTCAGTCGGAGAAGAGGCGGAGTTCTGTACGGACAGGAATACGATCAGCAATACAGGGTTGCTGGAACGGGGCAGGACCAGTCGTCACCGGGTCCTATAAGTACCGGGCGTAATCAGCCGAAACAAGGGGCAGGTGTGTGCCGACTAATTGGCTGGCCACGCCCAGCCTGGGCAGGATGCCAGGAGCATGAAATATTGAGTCACTTAGTTGTGAAACTCAGAGCACATTTCAATGGGCATTGAAGCATGAAATCATGATGTACGTACGGTTTAATCCTTTATATTTAATGATATTATTACTATACTGTATGTATTATAAAGTCATTTTTTGGAAGCTATTTTTTGGTATACATTTTTTGTCTGTGTTTTTTTTGGGGGGATGGTATGGATGAATGGAATTTTCATTAATTTCAGTGAGGAAAGATGAGATGAGTGTTTAGAATTATGAGAGCGCTACTGAAATAATGGACAAAAATACACTACCACAGAAATCACATTAATGATCAAAAAATAAGGTTTTGTTTAAAAAAAAAACATTAAATAAAAATAAAAATGTTAGTTGACTGAAGATAAATAATTGAATAAATAATAATAAAAGTACATAGAATGTTAAAATAAATAATCAAGTAAAATTAAAAATGAGATTTATTAGCGATTATCAAGAATCCATCCATCCATTTTGTGAGCGCTTATCCTCACAAGGGTTGCGGGAACATTCAAGAATATTTGTATTCATTGTTTTTCTTTCACAATCTATTCAATTTTACAGCTTCATTTTGAATGATTCAGTTTCACATCGTGTTTTGTTTTTCATTTTCAATGTTTAAATATTTCCATCGGGCATTTTTTTTTTCCACATTGCAATGTATTTTTACATTGCTTGCGGACAACGTGAGCACATGAACATTTCATTTCCTTCATCCGTTGCGCAACGACGTGTTATTTAAATAATTGTTTTGGTGTGGTAAATAAAAAAAAGAAAAAGAAAAACAAAAAGAAAAGTCGGAAAAGTACACCTCAATCGATCACCACTGTGCTAGTGATTGGGTGACATCAGCCTGCAGCCTCACAATCGTGCGTCTGCTATTTTTTTCTCCCCAAGTGAGGCAAATGGGTCTATTTTTAAACACGGAGGGATGACACACTCGCTCGCTCGCGCACTCACTCACTCACTCACTCACAGAAAGACGAGCTTGGAGTACTTTTTATTTATTTATTTATTATTTATTTATTTATTCTTCTGAGGATGCTTTTCGTGTCGATGCGTATTTGCGCATGAGCCAGCCGGATCCAGTTAAACCTCGGGGAAATTTTATTGTTGTTATTATTTGGAAGAAGAAAAAAAACATTCCCGGGAGTTCAGTGAGTGCCGTATTGCGTCTATGGGAACCCTCGGCAAGGTTTGGACGACTATGGGCGCGTTTAAGGAAAGAGCGGTTGCGTAAGGAGGCGGCAGCAGCAAGCAAGCATGCTGGCGGTGGACGTCGCGTGCGCCGCGTTGCTGCTGGCGATCATCGCGGTGTCGCTGCTGTCCAACCTCCTGGTGCTGATCTGCTTCGTGCACAACCCGGAGATCCGCAAACAAGCCCCCGCTCTCTTCATCCTCAACCTGACCTTCTGCAACCTGTTGCAGAGCGTCTCCAACATGCCCCTCACCCTGGCGGGGCTCCTCACATCGGGCCAACAGCAGCGCGGGGGCGGCGGAGGGGGTCTCTGCCAGACGGCGGGCTTCCTGGACACCTTCCTCACCACCAACTCCATGCTGACCATGGCGGCCCTCAGCATCGACCGGTGGGTGGCGGTGGTCTTCCCGCTGAGCTACCACTCCAGGGTACGGCACCGGGACGCGGTGGCGGCGCTGGGCTACACCTGGGCGCACTCGCTGTGCTTCTCCGCCGCCGCCTCCGGCCGCTCCTGGGTGGGCTACCACCACCTGTACGCCTCGTGCACAGTGCGCTGCGCCAAGGCCAAGGGGGGCGGGCTGCACTTCGCGGTCTTCACGTTGGTTCTGCACGGTCTCAGCTTCCTGCTGGCCCTGGTGGCCATGTGCGTGACCTACTTGAAAGTGCTCCGGGTGGCCAGGTTCCACTGCAAGCGCATCGACGTGATCACCATGCAGACGCTGCTGCTGCTGGTGGACATCCACCCCAGGTAAAGAACACTTCAAACGGGTCAACCCACCGAGAAGTCGATGATCAGATTCATCGACTAATTGTTTGGAGATATTGTTCAATTAAAAACTACCTTCTCAACACTAACGTCTGTACTCCTCCGTGAATGCAGACTTTACAAATCCATTTCAAATCAACACATTTGCTTTTACTATGGAAAACAATGCTCAACATTATTCTGACACGTTACAAGCCAAACCATAACTGAATCAATATAAATTTATGTTTGTTCATTTTCTGCACTGTCAGTTTAAAATGATGTCCTGTGTTTGTAATAAAGGTTGTTTTTAAAAAAAAAAAAAAAAAGTTATTTTAACAGATTTAGCTATAAAACAATCCTGTAATCGATGATTAAAATAACCCTCAGCTGCCATCCGACCAAGCTTGGAACTAACTTGTCCCGTGCTGGCTTTGAGATGTGAGTCCAATTTGTTCCGTGACCATGCTCGTAACTCAAAGCACTCACATCACCTCTCCGTTGAAATGAACGAAAATGGCATTAATTTCTTCCAGCTCTTTCCCTCCCCCCTCAAAAAAAAGAACAAAATGATTGAAATGTTTTTAAACAGCAAAATAGCACTCCATAACGTTGCATTTTATAAAAACAAAGAGTAATAACATACGTAATTGAAAGAATGTAAAGAATTAAACAGGTTGTGCATGAGTCAACGAGGATGTCACGTTCAAGGATGTTTTTGAGAGTGGCACTGGGGTCGAGGTTCAAGGGTGAAATACTATCCATCCATCCATCCATCCATTTTATTTGCCGCCTATCCTCACGAGGGTCGGTTCAAAATGATTTGCATACCAATGGACTCTGATATGAGATCACGCCACAATGTTGTGTGTCATATTTACATTCCCATGAGATAAACCGCTTACTGTTATGTCTGCCCTATTCTGTCTTATTTCTCTGTTCTTACTTCCATCCATCCATTTTCTTTGCCGCTTATCCTCACGAGAGTCGTGGGGAGTGCTGGAGCCTATCTCAGCTGTCAACGGGCAAGAGGTGGGGTACACCCTGATCTGGCTGCCAGCCAATTACAGGGCACATCGAGACAAACAGCTGAACTCACAATCACACCTAGGGGCAATTTAGAGTGTCCAATTAATGTTGCATGTTTTGGGGATGTGGGAGGAAACCGGAAAGCCCGGAGACAACCCACGCAGGCATGGAGACAACATGCAAACTCCACACAGCCGGGGCTGGGATCGAACCCGAGTCCTCAGAACTGTGAGGCCAACGCTTTACCAGCTGATCCACCGTGCCGCCGGGTGAAATACTAAACAAATGAAAATTTGAAATGGAAAATGATGAGGACAAAAGGTGGTTGCGAACAAAGATTATTTGGAGGTACTATAATATATTGAGGCGAACAAAACCACAGAGGAAGAATTCTAACCTAGACCAGGCAAAAATACCGAATATAAAAATAATATAGCTGAATCGAACCTGCACAAGGAAGAACAACAGAAGACAGATGATAAACACAGCAGTACTTCCTGGGAATACCAGACAGAAAGCAAGTTTTCAGTACCACGTAGCGACAATGCTGACGATCAATAAGTCAAGCAAGCATCCTTCTGCTAAAACTGTTCTTAAATACAAAACAACAGGTGCAGCAAGGAATCCAAATAAATGCAAAAATATGAACAACAGACAGGAAAACAAGAAGACTGTGTAATGTTGACTTACAAAATATGAAATGTACTTTTGAGAAGCATGTTTTGTCAATTTTTGACGAACACTTTGATTTGTGTCATGGTTATTAATTTGTACCCTCTTGTAACCCGATGTCGCCAGGTCGTTCAATTTCCCAGCATCCTTGACTTCCTCCCGTGATTTTTCCTTTCCCTCCGCAGCGTCCGCCAGAAGTGCCTGGACGAGCAGAAGCAAAGGAGGCAGCGCTCCAGCAAGAAGATCAGCACCTTCATCGGCACCTTTGTGGTGTGCTTCACCCCGTACGTCATCACCAGGTGAGCGGCACTCCTGAGGGCGGCTTTGTCGAAATTGCTTTAAGGAAGAAGTTCATTCATCGGAGCGACATAAAGATTGGAAGGTTTACTCGAGACGCTTTGCATGACATTTGACTCAATACTCGAAAGGTTTTGAATTGACATTTCAAAATATTGATTTGCTGTTCTTCCTTGTGGTGGCTTCATAGTTCTGAGGACCGGGGTTCAAATCCCAGGCAATACCAGTTGCAGAGTTTGTATGTTCTCCCCCTACCCGTGTGAATTTTCTCCGGGCACTCCGCTTTCCTCCCACATCCCATAATTGGAGACTTTAAATTGCCCCTAGATGAGATTATGAGCGTGATTTGTTGTTTGTTTCTATTTGCCCTGCGATTGGCTGCCAACCAGTTCAGGGTTTACCCTGCCTCCTGCCCGGTGACAGCTGGAATTGGCTCTCGCACTCCCGCGACCTTTGTGAGGATAAGCGTCTCAGAAGAGGGATGGATGTCTTATTACTAGTTTTAAAAGATAATTTGGGTCAAAAATGCTCAGGATGCACTGCTTTTAAAATGATTAAATATTAACAGATAAAAATATCTCACAAAGACAACGATTTCCAATCCACTTGCCTTTTGCAGTCAATCAGCATACTCCATTGATTTCAAACCTACCAGTTCATGCCAAAGACTCATTTAGACAGGTATTATGCATTAAAAAAAGAGAAAAATGTATTTTGCTGTCACTGGGACTAAAATACCAAATCATTGATGCAAAATGCCATAGGTGGGCAACCGGTAATTAGCATAAACGTTACGGCAATTGTAAACCTTCAACAACCGCCCCTTTAACACACATGGAGCAGTACAAAAATAGCATACAATAATACTCAAGGAGCTTTTATTGCAGTTTAGTAGGGGACCTTCTCTTTCTCTTGATGTTAATTATGCTGCAGAGGCATCCATCTGAGCCCAGTGCGACCCAATTTGTTGCGGCACAAGATTGTCCATTAATCAAATTTCTTTGCTGCGTATCCTCACAAGGGCCGTGGGGAGTGCTGGAGCCTATCCCAGCTGTCAACGGGTAGAAGGCAGGGTACATCCTGAAATGGTTGCCAGCCAATCGCAGGGCACACAGAGACAAACAACAGTTGCACTCACAATCACACCGTGGGGCAATTTGGAGTGGGATTTGGTGTGACTGTCATCACCAGAATTCCCAACGATCGATTAATCGATGATGACACCGATCCCTCCTTAGAATTCAAACAGATCTCAAATTGGACTTGGATTGGATCTGCGGCGCTCTCCTTCTTATTGCGCTGATACTTGATCCCCGTCACGGCGACAATAAGATTTCACTCCCGTCGTCCATCGATCCCGTCGGTACGCTTAATCCTCGTCGGCGAGATGAGATTCGGCCGACGAGGACGGAGGAAGCGGACGAGTCAGCGCCGCTATCGCTGGCCCTCATTAGTATTTGGCCGCGCGCATTAGTGCCGACGACCTGTCACAGGCTGTTAGATTGGGTGGGGTGGAAATGGGCATTTGGCAGAGTGGAGGAGATCAGCGTAATTAAGAGGACAGATTAGCCAGAAAACAATGCGCTCGCTTGTTCCTCTCACTCCGACACAATCGGACGCATTAGGACACCGGCGGCTTGACATTTGCAGACATTGTCATGACATTTCAAGGGAATGCTCGCCACGGGGAAACGCATTTGAGTCTTGCACTCTAAATGCCCCCGTTTAGTTGTGAGAAAGCATTCAAGTAAAAAAAAAAAAAAAAGAATTATTCACTGTAATTTACAGGTAGACGCCTACTTGATATTACTTGATCATATATTGTTCTGATGAATTTTGATTTTGACACCTGGAATCTGAACTATCCATACCCCCCACGACCACCACCGCATTGTTCCAAGTACTCAAAAGAGGTATTATATGTACAGTGGTGCCTTGATATACAGGTGACCTAACTTGCAAGGATTTTGGAAATACGAGGTATTATTTGGAAGATTTTTTTTGCTTTGACTTCCAAGTCTTTTTTACCCCCCCCCACCCCCCAGTCCCATTCTCCTCATTCCATTTCACTTTTCTCTTGTAACCATTGGAGGTGCTCCGTCTCAGCGAATGGCAATAACCTATGGGGTCCCGCAAGGGTCAGTTCTTGGACCTCTCCTGTTCAGCCTGTATATGCTACCCTTGGGTCAAATTCTTCAAAACTTTAATTTTGACTACCGTAGCTGTGTGTCTCCAGATAACTACAGTTCAGTTGAGGTATTGTGCCACTGGCTAAATCAGATAAATAACTGGATAAGTCAAAATTTTCTCCAACTGAAAGGCAACAAAACTATTGTTTTTGACAATAAAGAAAAGAGAATTGCTGTTCTTAAACACCTGGACTCTCTATCTTTAAAAACCAAAGACCAAGTCCGAAACCTTGGTTTTCTGATTGATTCCGACCTGATTTTCTACAATCACATCAAATCGATCACAAAAACTGCCTTCTACCATCTGAAGAACATATCTAGAGTGAAGTCTTGGATGTGTAAACCAGACCAGGAAAACCTCATCCATGCTTTTATGTCAAGTAGACTTGACTACTGTAATGGTCTTCTGAATGGACTTCCCAAAAAGAGTATTAAACACCTGCAGCTCGGTCAGAGCATGTAACTCCAATCCTAAAGTCCTTGCGCTGGCTTCCAGTCAGCTTCAGAATAGATTTTAAAGTTCTATTACTGGTCTATAAAGAACTAAATGATTTAGGTCCTGAATACATGAAAGAAATGCTGACGGGATACAAACTCAGCAGACCTCTGAGATCGACCGATTCAGGTCCAATAATGGAGGGCAGAGTCCAAAGCAAACATTATGAAGCAGCACTTGGCTATTATGCAGCACACAAATGGAATAAGTTGCCAATAGAGGGTGAGCTCAGCCCCAAGTGTGAATGTTTTTAAATCCAGGTTGAAAACTCTTCTTTTTTCTCATGCTTTTGAGAATATATCCACTTTTTGATCATATTACTTGCATTATATGCGGTTTTAATTGTCTTTTTTCTATATATTTTGTTTGTCATTTTTATTGTTTTCATCCCGTTTTAAATGTGTTTTCGCTTTGCTTTCAAATGCATTTAATCATGTATAGCACGGTATACCTCGTGTATGAAATGCGCTATACAAATAAATTTGCTCTTGCTTTTCTCTATTCGAGGTAGAATTGTGGAGCTATTCTCCCCGGAACACATCAACGCTCACTGGGCGGTGCTATCCAAATGTTTGGTGTACGGCAAAGCGGCCAGCGACCCCTTTGTGTACTCGCTGCTCCGCCACCAGTACAGGAAAACCTGCGGACGCCTGGCCCGCAAGATCTTCGGCAGGAGCCGGCGGGATTCCTTCTCCCCAGCTTTGAAAACCAACGCCAGGAGGGACCAGGACGCCCAACGCGCTGCCAACGCTACTTGCGATCATATCCAAGCCCCCGGCAGCAAGCCACCTCTTGGCCAGTGAAGCAGAGACGATGATTGTATTTTTCTCCCTACTGGAAATGTCTTGGTGTTCTGTTTTGAGGAAACTGTGGCACCACTTCCACCCATTTGAGCATAAAGAAGCAAACGATCATGGCCACTCACACCTTTTAAGGATATTTTCCAGGCTTCGGTGAACCTAACATGCAGCATTTTATTTCTATAAATCTCTTTAAATGTTTACATTATCATGTGATCAGTTCTACAACATTTCTTGAAGATGGGGGTGGCAAATGTCTCACTGCTGAGGTATCGCTAAAGAGGGGGTGGTGTACTCATCATAATGCCTGTTGGTGCAAAGTTGGTGACCCCAAGTTTGGGACATGCACAAAGATACGCCCAATGTGGGACTTGAACCCACAGCCCTGAGATTAAGAGTCTCATATTCTATCAACTGAGCTAATTGGGTCATCTGAGGCCAGCATACCAAATTCAATTCTAGGACCTAAGTATTGTTATATTGTCTATCTACTTGTCCTGCTGCACTGCTTGCATTCCAATATCTGTTGGATAAAGGGGTCTCGTTGAACTAGCCCATCTATGGCATTTTTATTGTCTTTTAGACTTAAGCTTGTGGACTTTTGTGTTGTTATGTAGTGTTTGGTTAAATGCACAATGTGTATTTTTTTGGGGTGGGTGGGAGGTAGAATTGTTTACCAGTGGCCAAACTGCTGCTTATTGGTCGCTGTAGCTATCTTGCATAAATTTCTGCTTGCAAGTCAAGACCAAAAAAAAAATCATATCTCGAAAAAGAGAGATGTGAAGTTACTCATAAGTTTATGTACAACTGTATTACTGCGACATTACGAATGCTTTTGTAATGTTGCTTTTTGCCAATGAAGCCCTAATATTGCATTTTTAGTATGACATCAACATAAAAATGGTAAATTGGGGTCTGTTAAACTGATTTTATTTAATTCGGGACAAAAATCATTTGTGATTGTTTTTCAGAATAAAAAAAAAACATTGCTGCATTTAAATGAATAGCAACAAAACACTTTATGAAACAACAGTTTGTTTTTTTGCCATTAACTGCTCCAACTATGATCCATAAGTGAAGAAGACGGTCATAAAAAGGTCACTGCATGTGAAATGCATTGAGACCTGAATCATTACTGTCATCGTGCTGTTATTCACAGCATCGCAACTGGGCGCTTTGATTAAAATTGAAGCGTAACCTCAATGGAAATCCCCTGCGACGGATTAAACACGCTGCTGTATGTGTTCAGGGGATAATGTAAAAAACCGGGATGTCCATTTGGACAATATAGCGCCTTGCCCACGCGGTAGTGAATGACGCAGGCTGAGTTATTATGATGAAGCTGTCAGGCAGGAGTTGTAAAGTGCCTTTTAGACAATGAACCCTCATTTAATCGAAAACCTCCGGGGACCTTTTGGCATGGTGTGACGATGTCACGCAGGTTCTTCCGTGGGTATTTTATTGAGTCTTACAGCAGCACTAATGAGGTTAAAATAGTAAAAAAAAAAAAAAAACACAGGGTAAGTAAAGTGTGTAGCAAGGATTCATCCATGTAAAATGGGCATTCTACCTCGTGACCAGGGAGGGATTTATGACACTATGACGAATCAGGATGTTGACAATAAGGTGTTTATGTGGCATCCATTTATTTATTTTCATTGAACTGTGTATGATGTTTGCAAAGTGTCAGTTTGTGTCAATAAATAATGTGCAATGCGAACTCAAAGTGTGGTAAACGTGTACAATTTGCCGGCACGTACACGTGTAGACCCCAAGTGGTGCTCAACCATCTGCGCTTTGAGTTCCATAATTTACAAGTTCGCTAATAGTCACCTCCTTTGTTAATAGTTGTTATACTGAATGTTTACCGTGTTAGCAGAAATAAATATTCATTAAATATACAATGCTGCTTTTTTTATTAACTGTGCGAATAACTTTGGTGACAGGTGTCCATTATTGGCTTGAGCACCTGACCCCCAAAATGTCTGTGCACGTGCCTGACTATATAGAGTTTGTGCACGTGACGTCACCATTTTCACGGCGCCATATTGCTGGTCAAACAGAGATGCTCGACGTTGTGGGAGACATTGAACCGGAGGAGAATATTTACAATATCCGAGACTTGTTGTGCTGTTGGTTGTTACAAGGGACGAGACAGATATTCAAAGAGGTCATTCAATGGGAAAAGTCGAAAAAATATCGATAGATTTCGGCAATTAAACATGATGGATGGTGCCCAACCAAAATACACACACGCCTGTGGAGCGATCGCATCATTTCAGGTAGGAATTATTCCTTTCAATCTCAAATTATCCAGACCAATAAGTATTTATAAAGCCAAGTTGGATCATTTGAGAACAATGCGTGTTAAAAAAAAAAACTGTCTGTTGCAGAGGTTTAACGGAGGTTAAGTGTGACCGCAATCACTTCCACGTATGTTCCATGGAGACAACTCCGTCCTCTTTTTTTTCAATCCTAGTTAATGAATGCGAGTTTGTGTAAAACCAGGGGTCATTTATTTAAATATTGGTATTTGTATCGAATACTAGCTGAAAAGATCGATGGATTCCGGCACAGGTTAACGTGTGGCCGTACGCTTCCGTGTTCACGGGCCATCAAAACGGTCACTATGCGGGATTTATTCCTAATGAGAACAGATCCAGCAACAAAGTATTCGTATGCCTCCAGACATTTATACACTTTCAAACTTTTCCGTGTAAATCTCGACGACTTACCAACCCAATCCATGTGTATATTCAGTTATCCAAGACAAGCGCAAGCAAATTAACAGTCCAATTTCTTATCGGCGAAACATCAACTTCAGAATTAAATACGGGTTCTCTATGCCGGGTTTATCTCATTTTTTCACGTGTCGTCGTTTATTTTCACCTTCTAAATGTTTGACGGGATCAGAAAAGACTCTATGCGTTATGCTACAAGACATATTTCCGTGTCGTCTTCAACAGACTTAGCGTGGAGCAATGCTTCGCTTGACCGGCAATGTGGCGAGGTAAACAAAAGTCACATAATTTTATGACTTAGGTGCACGACCTCTGTAAACAAGAATTGACAAAAATACGTGTCTTAGTTGAT
Organism: Syngnathoides biaculeatus; assembly: GCF_019802595.1. Taxonomy (NCBI): domain Eukaryota; kingdom Metazoa; phylum Chordata; class Actinopteri; order Syngnathiformes; family Syngnathidae; genus Syngnathoides; species Syngnathoides biaculeatus. The sequence continues at coordinate 7,273,974 of NC_084651.1, read as the reverse complement.
TACAGTAGCACTGAAAAAAAAACAAAAGTTGCAAAAAGATTTCCATTCAGTGAAATGATCAAGATTCCAATTACTTTTGGTCTTGGTTCAATTTTGACTGACGCACATGTAATTGACCAAAAAAGTTGGAAATGAAATTACGGACTGCTTTACGTTCACCCATTTGAGTGAACATTTATTGCTTTACAGCTGACAACATTGTATATATTTCAATCGCAAAATAATCAACAAACTATATAATTTCATTGGACATAATACCCTACTCAAGGTTACTGAAATCAAGTTGATATTACGGTCTTCAAACAAGCACAAATGGAGCAGCAACACAAACAAAAGAGCTCAGTTGGGCACCTGCTATTTCTCCAATTTACCAAGTGGACGTGGAAAGTTGCCATGTTTACTTTTATCCTCGGCGCAAATGTTCATTTTATTGCACTGGATGAATAAGACCCCGAGTCTCCCACAGTGATTATGAAAAGAAAGGGAATAATTAACAGTGGTTTACGCCCACTGCCTCTGCTACTACCGCTGATGTGGCAGCGGGACAAAGACTTTTAACGAAGCAGCAGTGCCGAGTTCGAGCGTTCTTGATTGCAGAGTGTGAAAAGAAGAAAAGCACAATAGAGAGACTCTACACCTTCCCACTCATCATCTTCCTCTTTGAACTTCTATCAGTCCTGGTGATGTTTGAACACGAGGCATATTTTTGGGAGCGCGGTGAGTTCGTGGTTAGCGCGTATGCCTCGCAAGTCTAATGTTCGGGCTTGAATCGCTTTCTCTCAGGATTCCCGTTGCCTGCCACATTTCAACAACATTAAGTTTTTTTCAGAATTAAAATTACCATAGGTGTGAAATTGGGTAGGCTGTTTGTCTAAAATGTGCACGGCTATTGGGTGGTTGAGCAGACCAGGGTGGGCCCCACTTCTCTCACCAAAGGTTATCTGGAATGGGCTCCACCTCACGCTCACTGACCCTAATTTGGACGCGCAGTACAGAAAATGGATGGAAATACACTTACTATGTCCCGCATAACTGTTCCGTATCATTTCCTACGGAATGCCGGCATGTTTAACGATTCGTGGGAATGTCGGAGTCAAATGTCACAGTATTCCCAATGCCCCCCCTCCGCACCAACCCCCACTCCACCCACCGCCCCTGGCATTACGAGAATCAGAACATATCGTCTATTTCTGTACAGGAATGTTCTGCTTTGTTTCCCCCCCCCCCTTCTGGCAGTTGAATTATTATAGGACTTATTTTTTTGGTGGAGGACGGTCCCTTGCAGGCATTCATTCGTATGCAATGAAATGGAAAAACAAGTCTCCCAAAAAAATTTTTTGGAGGGTGTCAGATTACAATAATTGAATGATCTTGAGCTTCAGGCTTCATTACACCCAATTGTCTTGCAGCCTGCAATAGAGGAAGAGCAGCTTTACATGCAGTTGCACTATAGTATAAAAATGATATAAAGTTGGTGGACGAGTTTAATTTGCTCGGTGACCAAGCACCATTTACTTGTATGTCAAATTAATTTTACCCTCTGAACTGAGTGGAATTGTTTTTTAATTCATTACAACCCCCAACCTAGAGCTAGTTTCTGTAGGCGGGGATCAGATCGCCTTTGGCCACTGCCCAGCTCACCCGACCCCTACGGCCCCTCTCACAGTGGGACCCATGTTACCCTTTCAGGCCGTGCCACCAGGCGCTCGCCTACGAGCCCCACCTCCATGCCTGGCTCCAGAGGGAGGCCCCATTGACCCGGGTCCGGGCAAGTGAAACCAAGATCCAATTTTTGTACTCAATATAGGGGTTTTGGAGTCGTACTTTGTCTGTCACTAGTGTTAGCCAATAAAATTCTACAAATGAACGATTTAGTTAAAAAGCACAATATAAGAATATGCTTTATAATATCATACAGTATGGGATTAAAAGTTTTTGTCACACATTAAATGGCCATTGTGCTTCTCTACATGAAGCCAGTTTGGAGCAGTATGAGACAGAAAGACGAATATACTGTACATGGACATGTAGCCTACAGTGTAAATGTCCAATTTCTCTCAGCTCCCTCCAGAGGATAAAGAATGTATGACTGGGAGTACTGCGAATGACAGGGTTAAGCATGGAAGAGCGTCTCGCCCAGCTCGTTTATCAATTCTGGTATGTAAATGCTTCTAACGGGCAGCGCATTGCTTTGGATTGCAGAGCAGCGCAGTTTTCAAGTGAAAAATAAAGATTAGGGTACGACTCTTGGCTTGTTGGGCTATGAGAGACCGAAACGCCGAAGCATTGGAAGTCAGACGAGTTTCGGGACCTCACACTCAGACGCAGTATGTGTATGTATGATTTAAACAGAATATGGGTCATAGTCATTAGAAAGGAGGATGCAGCTCATGGAATAAATGGTGACTGTTATGTAAAAAAAAAAGCCACTGATGTTCAACTCGAGTTATGCAGTGTTGTATGCAGTCTCAAGTTATGTAGTTTGAGATATCTCAATAGCAAAAAATCTTGGCGTCAAAGATACTGCTCTGGTTGACTTTTTCGCTTTTTTGTTTTTAGCAAAATCAACCTTCGTCCTATTGCTAATTACTAAAGAATGGAAAAACCTACAATCTTTATCCTGGTGAAAGAATAGAACAAGTAGTCTTTTGGTATATTCAATGTTTCATCCATCCATTTTCTTCACCGCTTATCCTCACGAGGGTCGCGGGAGTGCTGGAGCCCATCCCAGCTGTCAACGGGCAGGAGGCAGGGTACACCCTGAACTGGTTGCCAGCTAATCGCAGGGCACATTCAGAGGAACAACCGTTCGCATTCACAATCACACCTATGGGCAATTTAGAGTGTCCAATTAATGTGGCATGTTTTTAGAATGTGGGAGGTAATCGGAGTCCCCGGAGAAAACCCACACAGGCATGGGGAGAACATTCAAACTCCACAGAGGCGGGCCCAGGATGGAATCGGGGACCTCAGAACTGTGAGGCCAACGCTTTACCAGCTCACCCACCGTGCCGCCCTCCATGTTTCATATTGTCAGATGAAATTCCAATCATGTTTTATGACATATATGCAGAAATCCTTGTAATTCCAAAGGTTTTGTTGCAACTACATAATTGAACCTCAACCCTACAGTGCTTAGAAATGCCGCTATTGTCACGCAATTAGCATGCTACCCATGCTCGCTCACCAGCCCACACACAAGGATGCCCCCACCCCCATTAACAGAGGAGCACATGCAGACCTCCCACCCACTGCGACCTCAAATGAAAGCGTGTTTTCTTTTTTTCTCCCCATTTAGCCTCGTGCAAATAGTCTTTAACGCAGCCTGTCTTCCCGCTACCAATCAAAACTAGGACATGTGACATTCGCTGCGACTTTATATCCACATTTTCCATTACGATTCTGTCAAAAGCTACGCGAGATAAAAACGTGTCAAGAAGGGGAGAGAGAGAAAAAAACAACCTGAGATGAGACAGCTATCAGGCAAATAATTGAGACTAGAGACATCCTAAAGGACAGACACTAGATCCTCTCTCAAAATCAAAGGGCAGGTTACCTTCTTCCTTTTTAGCTCCATTGCTTTTATTCATTTGTCAGATTGCTTTCTTGAAGAATTGCGCACTGTTTAATACCCCTCCCAGTTGATGTTTACTGTCAAAGTAAAGATTTAACAAAGACAATTACACACATCTTTAAAACAAACAAACAACTGCCTTAAAAATGCCACCCTCCCCCGCTAGCTCAATGCTGAGACATCATGAAAAAATGCCATTAACAAGATTACAATTAGCATTGCAGTGCAAAAAGTGTGGAACAACACGTGGAAAGACAATATCACAATACTCACAGGCATATATTATTTATCTTCTTTGAAGAATGACAAGTATTATTGCAGTTTATTAACTTTATTCATCTGGGTCTGTTTGATTGTATTATACTGCTCCCTGGTGGGCACACCAGAAGGGGCAGCCCAATTAATTAAATTGAAGCATTCATTCATGAGCCATAACCTATTCAATTCTACTTACTGATATTATTATTACTATTATTACATTAAAAAAATAATTTCAATATCATAGAGTGGTATTTTCCTATTAAAAACACATGACAAAATATTTTGCTGTTTTTTGGGTAAGGATGGAACGGATTCATGAAATTTCCATTCATTTCAATGAGGAAAGATGCTTTCAGTGTTTCATGTTACGAGTAGAGAGTCATCGGAAAACAAATTAATTGGGAGCAGCAGGGCACCTCAACATTTTTACAAATTCCAACCTTGAAAATCCTGGTGAAATTATGTAGTCCCCCAAGAGACAAAAAACATCAAAATTTGATCAGAAGCTGATAAGGCACTACATTTTTGTAAGAAAGCATATGAATCAATCATCTTTTGGGGCCCAAATAAGGCTGAATACTCATTTAATTTTTGACTATCTATTACGGGATCTATTTTAGGGGTCCCCAAAAAACATCCCCAAAAGTCATGGGAAAATTTGACAGAACTGGCCCCCGACACTGGCTTTCATAAAGGACACACTGAAATATCTTAAGGTCCCATATGCTAATTTGAACAGCCAACTTCCTGTTCAGACCATTTGGTTTGGTTTGAAAGACATTTTCGGCAGATTCCAGATTGGATTTCAATTATGAAAATGTTTCCCATAATTCAATTAATTAAATACAGGTGGAATACAACCTCCAAGTTTGATCATTTAGTAAATTCACCACAAAGACTTAAGGTTAAAGCTACTTATGTACTACTATACCGTAAGATACTATAGAATGGCACTACAAAAAGAGACGCTATCAATGTTCCGTCAATAACACCGAACACACACACACTCACACACAAGCATCAACAATACAACTTGAGCCGATTATCAGGCAACAATCAGGGAGGGATTGCGAATCTATGGCAACAAAACAGAGCTGCTCGAATATTGTTTCAGTCGTGCAAGAGCTCGCGGCTTAGCGAAAATCCATCAGGACGTTTGATTAGAAGGAACCGGGCGGTGAATGAGGAGGTCAACCCAACAATTGCACTACCAAGCAGCCATCAAAAGGAAGAATTTCTAATCACGAGGAGGGCTTTCAACGTCTCCAGCCTGTTGAATGTCCGGCACATAAAAGGCATCAATAAGTACTTCAAAATCACAAGATATCAGATGAGGAATTAGCAGTATTAAACAATCAGTACTAGCCAGAGATTCATACAACTACTTCAGGGTTGCTGGTTTGCTTTGAGTTTTCATTGAGGCAAGCCAACTTGATAATGTCACCGTTTTGTCATTTTTGACATTATGACCGTCTTTGCTGTGTTGCATGATTAATTAAAGTGCTTTGGATTTTATTTTAAACCCATTTCCTGACTGGTAATGCACATTTGGAAGCTCTCTGAGGACCATGGTTCTGTAAGATGTGACATTAAAAATGTCAGGAAAAGCCCATTAGAACCTTATTTAGGGCTTAATCACACTTTAAACGGTGGATTACGTGTGCTTACATGGCTCTGAATGTGATTAGTTCATTCTTAACACCCGTGTACGCAGTTATCAGAGGGTGTGGACACTTGTGCAACATTGTTTTAGTCGTTAATTCATATTTCCCCTCTCGCCCATTTTTTTAAAAGTCGAGTTTTACAGGTTCTATGTCCCAATAATGGTGGAAAATGCTTTGAAATGATTCATCTTGGTCTCGTTTTTTTTTTTTGTGTGTGTGTATTACGAAAACATAGCATTTGAACAGGGGTGTGCACACTTCTAAGATCCACTCGATGTGAGTGAAGCCTTTGTTTGAGGCCAGTCCTGGAAATAGAAACACAGAATAATGACGCCGGTTCATGCGGGCAGAAGAAAAACAACATCATCACCACCTGCTGCGATGCAGCCGGCCTCCTCCATTGGTCCACTGCTCACATTTCACACTCATTAGGAGACAGATGATACGAGTGTGCGTCAACGTGTGTGTGATCATTTCAGTCCTTGCACTGCCATCCTCTTTCATCTGTCAACCAATCAAGTGCCCACAAGAATCTACAAATAATAATAATAATTAAAAAAAAAAACAACCACTCACAATTTAAGCCCATTTTATGAATTAAAGCAAATAACAATTAAGCCTAGCCAGAGAAGTACACTACATTAAAAAGTTTATAATTATCCATAGAAGGCACGAGATGGCGTCCAAGCAGTAATTTTCCATTGGACAGGGGGTGGAATGGGGAAGCAATGTGGGGATTGCGACTATCCAAGGGAACATTTATATTAAACACTGTTATGAAGTAAAGTATGTCGTGTGAAAACTAAAATGTAAATTAAAAAACACAAGTAAGAGCAGGAGGGGCATGGTGAGTCAGCTGGAAAAGCGTCAGCCTCACAGTTCTGAGGTCTCGGGTTCGACCCCGGACCCGCCTATGTGGGTTTCCTCCCACATCCCAAAAAATGCAACATCAATTGGACACTCTAAATTACCCGTAGGTGTGATTGTGAGTGCGGCTCTTTGTCTGTGTGCCCTGCGATTGGCCGGCAACCATTTGAGGGTGTACCCAGCCTCCTGCCCGTTGACAGCCAGGATAGCCTCCAGCACTCCCCGCAAACCTCGTGAGGATAAGCGGCTGAATGGAAGAAAGCGCAGAGAAATAAAACAGAATAGGGCAGAACTTACAGTAAGCGGTATATCTCAAGGGAATGTAGATATGACTACACACAAAATTGTGACGTGATCTCATATCAGAGTCCACTGGTATGCAAATCATGTTGAAATGTCATCTTCACAAATATTATCTTTAAAACCACACAGGGATCCATCTTACAGCGCTCAGTGAGCAAAAAAAATAAATGAATGCACACAAAATGATGGAGTAACTACATTGTCATTATAGACAGTATTTCCACATTTCACACTACCAGAAACTTGTTTACAAAATTATACCAACAAAGATAGATATGGAAACAGACATTGCGTCGTTGAAAAATCAATTAATATTCCACACTAATTGATCTACGAATTTTTGGGCCTGGTGTGCATTGCTGTTTTGGTTAACAAGAAGTGTAAAGGTGCTCACTGGTTCACAATTTCATATTTGTTTAATATCTAAGTCAGACCTGTGGTGATTAGTGTTAGTTTCTACAATTTCTTTTCCCCCCCTAGCATCGCCTTATCACTTCATCGCACCTTTTGACAACCTTTGAGGACGACAGGCCGTCAATATTACTCGGGGACGGCAAACGATCAACGGAGCTTGTCAATGCCGATTTTCCTCCTTTCTTGATGGCCGAATGGAAAATGTCAGCGTAAAAACCTTAATGGGGGGACATATTTAAGGAGGCGCTAACTAAAGTGACGTTCATGTGCTAAATGCAGTTTAAGAGCTGCAGTAAATGTTTCAGGTTGCAATCAACAGGTCTTCATTTCCTATCATGTCACAAAGCACACACATCGCTTTCTGCATCTATTATTTATTTTATCTCTGAACTCATTGTGCCTCAGTCGGGTTAAATGAGGAAAATTCATATCATGCAGTCCGACTCCGATCCCCTTCAAACCCCCCGCTGTCCTGCATCCCACCCTGCTGGATTTAATTACGCTTAATGCATCATTTCCACACTCACTGGACACAGCATTAGGTACACGTTCACTCATCTAATGCCCTTTTAGAATCACTATTTATTATTCTTATGTCAAGGGAATCATGTTTTTGGGATCGCAGCATCCTTAAAACGTCAATTTTCTTTTTTTTTTTTTTGCAAACATGTATCCTGGTGAAAATGTGTAAGTGGACGCCAGAGACGTAATTCATGACTTCCTCTCATGCACACAACACGTGTGTTTGAGTTGTGTGTGAGCATTTTGGTAATGTGTATGAGTGTTTCAGCAATGTGTGTTTCACTTGCATGGGCGAGGAAATTTGAACCTGTCACAGAAGTACAGTGATGCCTCGGGTTCTTGACCACAATCCGTTCCAGAAAACAGTTCGAGAAGTGATTTGTTCGAAAACCGAATGTAATTACAATCAATGGAAAAACAAAATAATGCGTTCCAAGCCTAAAAATTTGGCTTTTTGAAGCATTTTTTTTTAGCTCATCCTGATAATAAACTGCATAGTAGAAATATGTGTATAGTTTAAATACTTTAAATAATAAAATAATTTCAGAAATGTATTTCCTTTTTTGCTTTAAATATATGCTTTAGTAGTAGAGTACGCTAGATTGGGAGTGGATTGCTGTATCTGTAGCGACTTGGACCCAAGCCTAGTAAACTTTTTTCATTAACAAAAGTGCAGAATAGCAACTGCTTGCGCCGCCCGCGATGTTATTTCCGAGTTTTTTCGGGGGGCGTTCAAAAAGACAATAACAAAACGCGTCATGGGTGAGTCAACTGTTTGTGCCGCACGCATTATGTTATTTCCGGGTTTTCCGGCGGCGTGGGAATTCACACAAAAGCGCGTCGTGGGTCGGCTGGTCTGGCCGCCCGGAATATGTTATTTCCGGGTTTTGTTGGGGGCGTTCAAGTGCCGATTTTTATTCGAAAACAGAAGCAAAAAAATCTTGAAATTTTCGTTTGAAAACGGGGATGTTCGAGAACTGAGGCTTTACTGTAGTTGTTTCAGTAGTGCCCGTAAGAACATTTCACTTCCTGGTGCGATGACGCTTGGACTGCACGTGTGAGTATTTCACTTGTGGGTGAAAGCCTTCCAGTTGCAATGAGCGCCTGATCGTTTCAGGAGCCTGTGAGGGTGAACCATTTTTGTTGAGTGTGAGGGCATTTAAATCATCTGTGTTTGTGCGTCAATAGTGTGTGAGCATTTTAGTATTGTGAGATCTTTTCAGCAGTGTGTGAGTTTTAGTAGTGTGTCTGAGTGAACCATTTTGGCCTGAGACCATTTCAGCAATGTGGAAGGGTAAACATTTTCAGCACTGTGAGTGTGCGGGTGAGAGAAAAAGGCTTTCAGTTGTGAGAGTGACAGCATTTAAGTATTGTATGTGATGGTGTGGCGGCACGGTTCTGAGGTCCCAGGTTAAATTCCGGGCCCGCCCGTGTGGAGTTTGCATGCTCACCCCGGCTTCCCTGTTGACAGCCGGGATAGGCTCCAGCACTCCCCGCGACACTTGTAAGGATAAGCGGCTAATAAAATGGATGGATGGATGGATGAGTGCGCTGGTGTTTCAGTAGTGTGTTAGACAATCATTCAGTAGTGCCTGAGAAGATTTCGCTCATGCATGAAAGTTTCTTACGTCTTTGAGAACATTTCAGTAGTGTACATTGTGTGTGTGACAGAAAGAGAGAGAGAGATTCAGTTGGTTGTGAGAACATTTCCGTGTCGTGTGAGAGTAGGTTTGAGGGTTTCGCTACTGAGTGACATTATTTCACTTCTGTGACAGCAACGCAGAAGCATGAACGTTTCACTCAGGCCATTAGAAAACACACGCAGTATACTATACAATAACACACATAAAAGGAACGTAAATGAGGAAAATCTTCATACAGTATTTAATTTCCGTAATTAGGTTTTACCCGAATTTAACCTGCACTGTCCAGTATGCAGGGCTTAATTTCACAGTCACACCAGATGAATTTTTGACTAAAAACTTATTGAAACGATTTCCAGCCATTGAAACGTTACAGCCCGCAACCCCCGTGAGGATAAGCAGCAAAAGAAAATGAATGGATGGATAGATGAAACTTTTTCGATTGTATCCCCCAAAATTAATTAATCATCCATGAATCGAATCTGCTACTATGAATTTTGAGCACCAATTAAATCGCATTGCTAAAACAAACAATTAAGTCCCTTGTAAATCCTGGAAATTCGATTCTAAGGAATCGTTTGTTTGCCTGCCTCCCTTAAAATTCTGTGTATCGATTCCTATGAAAGAAAAAAAAAACATCTTGATATTCATCTCAAGTTCGTACCAGTAGGCCAAAATTGGTACTGGAAGAGGAAAAAATATTACTCGTAGAACAGTTATCGTCTCACTAGTGAGGACAAAAGTAGGAAATGCAGATGGAGAGCTGGACATCAAGGATATCAAATAAATGTTCACCATCAAGTTGTATTGTTTGTCACCTTAATATTTGTAATTTTTTTTCAAGCATGGTAATACACAAATGAAATAAATAACAAGGAAAACACACACATTCACCCAAAGTGTCTTTTTCAAAGAGTCGGTAGTCATGTGTTACTCCAAAGGAAGTCCGAATTGTCCAGCACGCTGGCCAGCTTACGGTTGAACGGTCGGTGGAATTCCCACAGGAGGTCCAAAGTGGATGGCAGCATGGGACCCAGGCTCCTGTCGGCCGCACGCCGGGTATTGGACAACGGCCGCTCGGTCAGCGCCATCTCCACCTGCTCGGGAAAAGGACCTGACCGGAACATAGAACGGTTTAAGCCAGGACATCACAATATAGGAAGTAAAGATATGAATTTCATTTATACAGTACTTTTCATTGAGATTAGCAAAGTGCTTCACATAGTCAGAGATCACATTTCATACATAAAATACTGAATCACAGCATTTACACTACAGAGAACTCCCCAGTAAATAAAACAAAACTGAAAAATGGTCTCTGATTATTTCTCTGAACGACATTTCAGTTTTACCTACCTAAATTAAGAAAGTCGAACACCTTCTTTAAGGTCCCTTGAAGGTTTGCTGCGTAGTCCTCTAGCCGTAGAATCAGAATCTGCTCCCTGTGGAACACCGTCAGCCAGTCCAGCAGGAAGACGATATATATGCCCAGATTCAGCCTCACCTGCGTGGAGGCAAAACAAACAAACCTGATTAGGGACTCGGTTTGAGAAATCCATTCATCCATTTTCTTAGCCGCTTGTCCTCACAAGGGTTGCGGGGAGTGCTGGACCCTATCCCAGCTGTGGGAGGAACTGGAGTGCCCGGAGAAAACCCACGCAGGCACGAGGAGAACATGCAAACTCCACACAGGCGGGGCCGGGATCGAACCCAGGTCCTCAGAAATGTGAGGCCAACACTTTACCAGCTGATCCACCATGCTGCCTAGATTTGAGATATTCATTTTTAAAATGCTTGGAAAAGCTTTGGCCTCAAGCTGCACTGACAAGAAAGGTACGCCAGGGGGAACCAAAGTTCAGAACTAGCCACTGACAGGAAGTTAACAACAAACCCATCAGAATCAGATCTCTTAACTGTCTAGCATTGTTAATAATAATATTATCATCATCATCATTCAGCCCTTACAGAGCTCTGGATTAAAATTGTAAATAATGAATCATTTAATTATCATTCATAACAGGAAAACATCTCAGTATGATGCACTGCAACAGTACACCACAACCACAACGGGAACCATAACAGTACACAACCAAGCACAGTAAAGAGATGATATCAACGCAAAGATGCTGACCGGCATGGAGTTGGAGAGGCTGGTGCTGTACACGCAAGATCGAAGCGACCTTTCCGACAAGCAGGATTGGAAGAGCTGCACGGACTCCACCACCTTCTGATGGAAGTCCTCTGTCGACTTGTTTGCCACCTTGAAGTACAAGTAATCCGAGTACAACCTGCGCGGGGAAAACATTTCTCAAAGTGCATAAACTAAGGCGATGACGGCATAACACACAAGAGATGCTGTTGCTGTCACCTCTCCGTAGGGTCTCGTAACACGATGATGATTTTGGCGCCGGGCTGCACCGTGTGGATGAAGTCCTGGGCAAGGAATGGTGGCTCTGTCTCCGCCCTGTCACCATGGAGATAGCTCCACGCTTGGTTGTCCCACATCGTGGATGCGCTGGCTTCACCTTTAAAAGTCACTGACAGTCACTTTTGATATTAAAAATGCCTTGAGATACAATTTGAATCTTCTCTTCGATCATCTTTTGCCACTGAAATGAATGGAAAGGCTCTATTCCAGCGCATGTACAAAAAACTCAAAATATTATTTCTTTATTGTACTGTACAAAAACACTAACAACATTTACCCTCCAGATAATTTTCAGAAACACAAAAAGTGACTTGACAGAGGCCAGATGTTGTAAAAATTGCCGCCATACAGTGGAGAAGTATATGTATATCTCAAGTTTTTCCTCATATTTCAAGACAAAAATTCCACTAATCGATGGGTCATCTTTAAAAAAAAGAAAAAAAGTCATCAAGGCAAGCCAATAATATCTCAAGCCACAACTGTATTTGAAGGGTTGAAATATGACATATTCCGCATTAACCAATGGAGTATCACGTCAATGTTGTATTCATCATGTTACAGTATATTCAAACGAGGTGGCACGGCGGCGCAGCTGTAGAGCATTTGCCTCACAGTTCTGAGGACCGGGGTTCACACACACAAACACAAACTCCCACAGAAAAAAATGTTTTATGGATGAAAAGAAAAAAAATGTAAACAGATGATTTTCTGTGCCTCGTGATTGGCTGGCATCCAGCTCTGGGTGTACCCCGCCTCCTGCCCGAAGATAGCTACGATAGTCTCCAACACACTTATAAACCCTTGTGAGGATAAGCTCCCAAGATAATGGATAGTTGGATACATATTTTTCAATGAACATTGATAACATATGCAATTTGAAAGAAGGGGACTACATTTTCTACCCAAATAAATCTTGCACACTTGACATTGACATTTCATCCATCGTCTTTACTGCTTATCCTCACTAGGGTTTTTGGTTTGCTTGTGCTTATCCCAGCTGACTCTGGGTGAGAGGTGAGGTACACCCTAAATTGCTCGCTAGCCGAGCTGGTGCCTTGAGCCAAAATGAACGCCACACATTTCACTATAATGTGACTCCTCCCAGCCAATCAGAAAAAAAACAATACTTACAATGAAAATTTTAGAAAGTATAGAATATATGTCGAAAATGATTAGGAATTTTGACACGTTGTATGGAATTTTGATGACTACTCTTTGAAGAGTCAACTAGAGAATAAAGTCATTTTTATTAACTCAAATGTTGGACAGTTTTGACTCAAACTGGCACATTTGGGGATTTGTTCCACTGTAACCACGAAAATATTCACAATTTAATATGATTGCATTTCCATCTGCTTGCATCTGAGCCTCTTGAGCAGACAGTTGTAAAAAAAAAAAAAAAAAAGATCCATAAACTCTCAGTGCAACCTAAGACTTGCATGTACAGTGTGTACAAAGTTGATCACACCCCGGCCTCCCCACACACACACACCGACATCCATACACATTTTCACATGTTCACCTGTTATGAGTTGCACAAGACGGCGGCGGTCTCTGTGGGAATTTCCGCCGCTTGATCCTTGGATGTTGTACGCCGCCAAGTCAAACAGGTCCAGGTAATCTTCCACGGGAAAACTTTCCTGGAAGCCGTCTTTGAAGCGGATGTAACCTGGACAGACAACGCAAAAACCAGACATCAACATATAGACAGCCTGACCAATCCTGTTATTAATGTTGAAATAATAGTAAAGAATGCCCATGAGGTGGTAGGATTAGTCGAAAATTTTCTATAAAAGATGTTGGGCAGTACTAGCAAATTTTACAAGCTATTAGTAGCTGCATCAGGAGAGAAGCAGAAACAGCCTTTCAGTTTCACTTTTGACGGTCACAGGGTGCACTTACAATCACACCTAGGGGCAATTTAGAGTGTCCAATTAATGCTGCATGTTTTTGGGATGTGGAAGGAAACCGGAGTGCCCGGAGGAAACCCACACCGGCACGGGGTGAACATGCAAACTCCACAACGGCGTGTCCGGGATTGAACCCAGGACCTTAGTACTGTGAGGCCAATGCTTTCTAGCTAATCCACCGTGCCACCAGCTGAAAAACCATATCAATGAATTCAACCTGGCAACAACAATTTCACCAGCCGGTACCAAAGTAATTATTTCATTGCCTTGGTCTGAGCACACGTTTTCTCAGTAAAAAATGTATCTTAAAATTTCATTACATCCCATGTTTTTGATTTTTCAGAAATGTCGCATAAAAGGAGTACCATAATTCCCGGCCTACAGGGCACACCTGGTTATAAGCCTTGTTACACAGAAAGAGTTTAACTCTAGCGGCGCGCTAACGCTAGCACCGCATCACCGCATAAACCACAGGGTTGAAAGCGTGTGAAAAGAGTCACGGCTTGTAGGTCGGATTATACGGTATTTGTTTCGAGGCGAAAAGTGACGATTCACGTTACTGATGAGATTTGATCATCTGGCAAGGATGAGAGGAGCAAGCCTCATAAAATGGAAAGCGGTATTCAGTTGAGAGTCACATTATAACGTACCATAATATACTACAAAGTAACTTTAATCTCTACCAGATAGTTTTAAGATACTTTAACTCAAGTATCACTTTCAATTTCTGTTTTCTACACCAGTATCTGTACTTCTTAAAGGGCCACTGTCATGAAATGGGTGATTTTTAGTATGTTATTAAAGAAAAAAACGGCAGCCGGTGTGGTCCCATGCCTTTTTTCACCACAAAACGTGATTTTGACGTATATGTTTTTTTGTAACTCCCGTCATGAAAATCCTCTCGAGGGCTTTGTTTTCGAGATGAAACAGGAAGTGACATATGGGGCAGGAGCGCCCTCAAGCAGACTCGTTAGTTTCTATTAGTTTTACCTGTGGGAATGTAGCTCGTTGTTCCTTCGTGTTAGCAAAAACGTCGGCTTGTTGCATTGCTGGATATTGCTTGAACACTTGGGAGGATGGATTTACCCTTCATAAGTTTCCAAGAGACCCGGATCATTGTGAAAAATGGATTGCACACCCCCAAACTATTATTTTTTTCAGTAGCTGTTTGAATGTGATCTGCATAAACAAGTAATATTGCCCCGGTAAATTCACTCGGTTGTGAGATGTTCTCTTCTTCGAAAAGATCTTCCGTGTCTGAAGGGGTGTGTCCCACAGTAGGGGCCACAACGTGTTTTCAATGGCAAATGTCCGGGGTGACATCACGGACAGTAAATGCAGCAGATATGGCAACCACTTGGATGTCGAATGAGACTTCCACAGCTTTGCGCATGGATGACGCGTTCTCCGCTCAGATTTATTTTTTCGTGTAGACATTGTCATGACTAATATGTATTTTTCATTACAATATCTATTTGAGAATGTTTATAGGGATGACACTTGACCTTTAAGTGCAATGTGCAAGTACTTTTGGCTCACCAAAGCGCTTCCTAGTCCACCAGTGCGGCTCCTTCATGATGTTGAACTTGACGTCGGGGTGCAGCAACAGCCTGTGGAACAAGTCGGTGGTGCCGCATTTGGGCTGCCCGATGATGTAGAAGTAAGGCAGGCAGCGCAGGCGCGACAGCCCGCCGTCGTCGCGCCGGCGCGGCTGCAGCTGGAAGGCGGACGCCAGGCGGTCGCACACTCTCTTGAAGGTCTTGGAACGCAGAGCGAATAGGTTCCCCTTGTAGGGATCTCGGGTTTTTTCCACAGACAAGTCCTCGTACCAGCATGGGCTTTTAACTCCTGGCAGAAAGTGGCGAGGGATCGCAGAAAATAACTGTGCAGATAAGGAGGAGAGTATTTAAGGAGGTAAATATTTTTTCCAAAGAGATGGCTTTAAAATTAGAAGATAATTAATGAGAAAAATCATAAATAACAGAAAATATTAATGACAGTACATTGAAGTTAAATAAATTATTTTTAAATATTATGTTAAATTCTGTCATTGCAAGCATGAACAAATGATGGTGTGATATACATGAAATACAAATCTTTAAAAATTGGAAAATTTAACCAACAGTTTTCACCAGTTGCTAAATACCGTATTTTCCACACTATAAGGCGCACCGCATTATAAGGCGCACCTTCAATGAAAAAAAATTTCATATACAAGGCGAATAAAATAGATGCTAAGTAGAGGTTGGGGTTACGTAAGGCATCCATTAGATGGAGCTGCACTAAAGGCTCAATATTGATCCATATATAAGGCGCACCAGATTATAAAGCACACCATCGGCTTTTGAGAAAAACTAAAGGCTTTTTGGTGCACCTTATAGTGCGGAAATATGGTACTGAAAGTGTAATAAATGGGTGTGTCTTCTTTTTAGGAAGTTGCAACATCAACATATTTCCTTCTTTTGAAGATGTAAATATATACTGTAATAGTCCTTTGGGGGGGGGGGTGATAAGTGCAATCTGAACCAATCATTCACACAAACATTATCTTACAGTAATTCATTTTTTTGGAAATGAATGAATGATGGCGACGCATGGGATAGGATATCGTTAGCCGTGACTTTCTGCCATGCTGATGCTGTACGGAGAAGATGTGAGGCTATGGTGGAAGGTCGTTAAGACTTCTTTTCCCTTACCCGTTCTGAACGGGAACACAGTAAACCTCTACCAAGTTCAACATTTCTGAGAGAATACTCACATGGGAGTCGGTCCCAATGATGTCCTTCTCGTCAGGAACCCTCCTCGGTGGGTATTCCAGTTTGGAGCGGATCACCCTCACCAGCTGCTTCATGTCTATGACCGTCCTTTTCAAAGAGATGCTCGATGACACAGCTGCTCCTGACGTGGCATTGGCGGGGACGTCGGCGGCTTTGAGGTGATAGGGTGGGGGCGTCAGAAGGAGTCCTTTCTTGTCCCACGTCAGGACGTAGGAAGTCATGATGAGGAAAGTCAGAGTCAGACCAAGCAGGAAGACCACCACTTGGACTTTAGATAAGCTCCGTAGGTTCCCTCTGGACCACTTTCTACACACATTTACATGAGCGTGTGTGTGCCTGTCGTCCAAAAACGTCCTGATGGGCGTTTTGCCGCAATGTTCAACCGTAGATGCGATGTGGGGGTCCGACTGGGTGGTTCTGCCATGCTTGTACCCAAACATGGTGACCTGAAGCCGGCATGTGGAGCGAGAAGCTCATTGATACTCCAAGTCTTTGGATTTCTGTAAATTAGAAACACTTCTTAAAGGACAGGAAAAGCTCATATTAAGATTTACTCTCCCACGGAGCCGTTGCGTGTCAATGTGAAGCTTCCTAATTTTAACTATGAAATGTGCACACACGTGTGTGTGGTCGTTTTAACCTAAAAGACCAGCTTTCGAGGTCAGAATAACAGTTACGCTGTAATTCAACACTGAAAACACAACACCAATTCTCTGCGGACTCAAAGGGGCCGCGCAACAGCTTATTTTGTTAACCCCATGAGGATAATTGTGGCGATTATGAATCAACACACTTTACGTATTGACACAGGTGGCGAATCAGCGCTTAGGATAAAAAGTAAGAAAGCAGTCGTTTTACTTAAGCAACACTTCATTGGGAAATGTACTTTTTCTTTGCCTGTCATCGCACAGCAGAGGAGTGCTGGAGGTCAGCCAGGAAAACATGACATCACTTAGCATGTTCGCAGCTAGATTATTACGTATTGGCCAATCAGTTAAGCAAACAAGAGCATCTCACGAACGGACTCTTAGAGCAGAAGGAAGAAGTGATTTTAAAGTTACTATTAGAGCTGATTGGAATGCTCGCTATCACATTTAACACACATGAACTTCTTAGTTGAACAAGCACCAGTGATGTTTTGTTAACAAGGCTGCTTTGACAACTGTACGGTCAACTCTCGTAAATCATGGGGGTTGTTTTCCAGACCCACCCGCAATGGATGAAAAACTGTGATATCATTGATACCATATTAAGAAAAAAAAAACCTTTACCGCTCCCAAACACTTTCAAGGATGGGGAAATGTGAAATAGAAAAAGTAAAAGCAAAATTTCCACCTTTCCTTCAGTCCTGTAAATATCCATCCATTTTCTTAGCCGCTTACCCTCACAAGGGTCGCGGGGAGTGCTGGAGCCTATCCCAGCTGTCAACGGGCAGGAGGCGGGGTACACCCTGAACTGGTTGCCAGCCAATCACAGGGCACATAGAGACAAACAGCCGCACTCACAATCACACCTAGGGGCAATTTAGAGTGTCCAATTAATGTTGCATGTTTTTGGGATGTGGGAGGAAACCGGAGTGCCCGGAGAAAAAAATCTGCGGAATTCTGTGTTTGCTGTGGCCAACAGCAGCTCCTGTTTGTAAGTGTTTTATTGTTCTCGCAGATCAATAAACGGTTGCACCCACAACTGATGCTCTTGATTTCCCACGTGCCATGAGGGCATTACAGTAAGTATTATGGTAACCCCATAAAAAAATTGCCCAATAATTTAAAAAATAAATAAATGAATAAATAAAATAAAATCAGTGGAGCAGAAGTGCGTACAATGAACCGCCATATATCAGAGGAACACTCTTGCACACGTTCTCTGGTCTGATCCAGTTGACAAGTTTTTAAAACAACAGCAATGTCCCTCTTAGTTCTTTATTTTGTTCACACAAAAGCGACCACAAACCATATGATTTTGCTCTCTTCTCTTATTGTTTATAAGAATCTGGACAGGAAGATTTGTTAAACAGAAAAGTAAATAAAGCAGGAGGATTTTGCGGGAGGTCTCAGATTGGTTCTGTTGCTGTCCTTTGGTTTGCTGTGTTCACAGTTTCACACCTGCCCAACTGAGCTGCATCAAGCTGGAAAACCGACTCGGGTTTAAGTAAAACAAACTAAAACGTGTTAGTTTGAACACCGCCTCAAACAAGTGGTAACATACAAGTACCACTAAAGCACTGAATAACTAACTTGTGACAAAATTTCAAATATAACTTCATTACTTCATCGTTCTGTATTACATTTGAAACTACACTGTTCTGAAATATGACACGCTCATGTACGCCATTACAATGCAAGTCATTAATATGGTACTAATATAATTATATTGACATGCTCTCACAATATTTGTCCATTGGCGTTTGGTAACTTTACATAAAGGTACAATATTTAGAAGCCGTGACTTTTTTTCCACGCATGCTTTCAACCCTGTGGTTTATGCGGTGATGCGGCTAATTCATGCATTTTTGCTAATGGCCGCAAGGGGCACTTGAGCGGAAAAGGTAAGAGTGAGACCAGTGGAATATATGGGCCGAGGAAGTGACTTTTACCGGTCTGGCCCTGTTAGCGCTGCACTAGCATGTTACTGCCATGTCTCAGTGATTTTTACCAGTATGTTTTTTTTTTTTAACCGACCTTGTTAGCAAGGGGGTAGCATTAGCGCGGCGGCGCTAGTGTTAAACTCTCTGTAGACCGTCTTTCTTTGTAGATATCTTGTGTTTCAATGTGAGCACTTGCACCTTTTGCACAGCTGTGGCGTATGTGTGTACCAAATGGTATTTCCTTTACAAATGTACTGGGTGAGGCTTATAACAATGTGCGCTCTGTAGGCCGGGAATTACGGTAGTAACTATAATTTTGGTCCAATTTTGGATTTGGGCTACAGTCTTCTATTGTGTATTCACAACTCTGAAATTCACCAAGATTTTAATATTATTATAATTTTAATATTAATATAACCCTAACCCTAAATATACCCATTCTCTGTTTTTGAGCTAAGGAGAGAGCCCTATCTAATTCAAAAGTATTGCTCTGGAACCAGGTTGTCGCAACCTTGTGTTAAGGAACTATGTTGAAGTATGCGGAGGCGCTTCATTTACACACAATAGAGGCTCGTCTAATAAGAACAAAGTACTGTACTTTGCTGCTCTCCAGTGGCATTCATTTATAGGCAATTACAAATCTTTTAGGGAGGCTTTAGGTAGTTGGGGCTCAAATATTGATCGTGTATCACATCGGGAAATATTGTCAACTCCCACCAAAGCCAAAGAGATTCAAGTATGTGACAGGTTGTAACGAGTGAGGTCCTCTTTGGTTTTGACTTGTTTTCATAAAGTCTGCATGAGTGCCAACAGGCTGGATTGTGTGGGGGGAAAAAAAGTGCACATGTTCTAATAAAACAGCTCAGAGTCCTTGGATGTTTGTCAAACACCTTACTGGGCTTATCCCATCGGAGAAGTATTATGGTTCCCATTGAAAGAAATCTTAAACATTGATGAAATTAACTGACTCGACATACAAAAGCGAGTGTCAAATCAATTGACGTGCTTTTCAGAGGTACTTTGATTCCTAGCAGAATCCGTTACATTTACCCTGTACTGCCAAATTCTTGTCAGAGTGCCCACCGCTGATTGCAGAAACAACCTCCACTTCGCTCTGTTTAGCATCAACATTGTCACATGTACACTAGTGAGCTCCCACCAACGCCAGGGTCCTCTGTGACAATGCGCAGTTGCTTGACTCTCACGGAACGTAATATGTCTCGATGTTTATAGCTGCGTAAATACAGCGTGACTGCCTACGGGTGAGACTTGGCTGCGTCCCACTATTGGATAGAGAAAGCACAGCCACATAAGGAGGTTAAGACCAGTACACACATAGAG
Organism: Syngnathoides biaculeatus; assembly: GCF_019802595.1. Lineage (NCBI taxonomy): Eukaryota > Metazoa > Chordata > Actinopteri > Syngnathiformes > Syngnathidae > Syngnathoides > Syngnathoides biaculeatus. The sequence continues at coordinate 7,253,683 of NC_084651.1, read as the reverse complement.
CTTTTTTTCTTACTTGTAAACAACGGTACACACATTCTGAACTGAAAATCGGGCCAAAAAGATTATCTTGAGCGATTGTAATGTGGGAAGTAAAAAGTGATGTTTACTCTATGATTTGTGGTTGGGCCTGAAAATTATACATGTGTAACCTGTTCAGTATTAACAATTGTGAACTTTGGTTTGGAAGACTTCAGATTTTTTTGGTTGTGTTTTGTTTAAGATGAAAATAGGAAAGTTGAAGATGAATCAACACATCATTGATGTTTTTGTCCCCCTCAAAGAGCAGCTGTTTATATTTTCTTAAACTCTTTATTCAATTACATTCTGATATCGGCCCAATTATCGGTGTGTGTGTAGCCCACTTTTGGAAGAATCTGTGTAAATGTGGACGTGAAGCAATCAAAAACTACTGTCGGAGGTTGAAAGACTAGTAGCAGCCTGAAAGGTTGAGAGTCAAATATAAAATTTCCATTTAGGGGGAATTAAGTCATACCAGTAAGGCTCTAATGACTGACTGTCACTGATGAATGACGATTGCGTCCCAGGAATCTGACCTCTCATAATCTGTTCAACGAACACAAACAAAAACAACAGACTTCTAAAAAAGCCAGAGTAATGTTAAACCTCTTGTACAAATATAACTTCTGTCTCGGGAAGCCCACCTTGACATATGGATCGCAGATGTGCTCCACGGTGTATTTTCACACGCGCCTAGGTGTGGATGTATGTGCACGTGTATGTTTTTCTTTAGCGGTGCTTTAAAGCCTTTGCGACATTAATAACAAGCAGACACCAGCTGAAGAGGTGTTCTACTGCACGAAAGAGGTGGCGTAATTGCAGGTAAAAGAGGGTCAGTAGTGTTTATCGCCACTATTTTGGGAGACAAATGGAGCGTTAGTCTAAACCACTTTATTTGGAGAAAGTGGGCAGACTGAATTGTTGGTTTTATTGTCTCATAGTGAATGAAAACTGCTACCAAGTGGTTTCTCCTTTGAAATAATGCAAATAAAACAGCGTCATGTATCCTGATTCTCTGTATGTGTGTGTTTTTAAACTGAAACATCAATGATTCATGAAACTAAAGGCTCAATTACTAAATAATTATAATAGCATCATTTCATTGGCCTCCAAAACTTCTGCTGGCAACTGGTCAGATACATTTTTCTATGGCAATTAATGGAAAAGCATCAAGCACTCAAACAGGCAGCATACCAGGAAAATTACAGTAGCCATCCCCATTGTCTGATCTACTTTTTTGGATTTCTTCTTTTTTTCCCATCCATCCATCTTCTACCGCTTCTCTGGGTCAGGTTGCGGGGGAAGTAGCTTCAGGAGGGATACCCAGACTTCCCTTTCCCCAGCCACTTGTTCCAGCTCTTCCGGAGGGATCCCGAGGGGTTCCCAAGCCAGCCGAGACAGATAGTCTCTCCGGCGTGTCCTGGGTCGTCCCCGGGGTCTCTTTCCGGTGGGACATCCCCGGAACACCTCACCAGGGAGGCGTCCGGGAGGCATCCGAATCAGATGCCCCAGCCACCTCATCTGGCTCCTCTCAATGCGGAGGAGCAGCGGCTTGACACTGAGCCCCTCCCGGGTGACTGAGCTTCTCACCCTATCTCTAAGGGAGAGTCCAGAGACTCTGCAGAGGAAACTCATTTCGGCCGCTTGTATCCAGGATCTTTTTCTTTCGGTCATGACCCACAGCTCATGCCCATAGGTGAGGGTAGGAACGTAGATCGACTGGTAAATTGAGAGCTTCGCCTTTCGACTGAGCTCCCTCTTTACCACAACGGACTGATACAAAGTCCGCATCACTGCAGATGCTGCACCGATCCGTCTGTCGATTTCCCGCTCTATTCTTCCCTCACTCGTGAACAAGACCCCAAGATACTTGAACTCCTCCACTTGGGGCAGGATCCCATCCCCGACCCGGAGAGGGCAAGCCACCCTTTTCCGACTGAGGACCATGGTCTTTCTGATTTGAAGGCAGTGATTCTCATCCCACATACTTCACATTCAGCTGCGAACCGCTCCAGTGAGAGTTTTTTTAAAATTTCCATATTAACTACTCTACATTTACTTAACTGCATATGTGACGAGCAACAGAATGTCTTGCTAGGCAGATTTTTTTGGGACACATGATTGTACCGCCCAAGCCCAATAAACAAGTAACATTTACAATGCTGCGTCCTTGACAATTTGGTTTAGGGGACTCTGCTGGTGGATAACACAATGGACTTACTTGCAGTTTGGTATGTGAAACACTACACTTCCAAATGGGCCAGGACTTTATATCATGTATTCATTTTATGTTTTGAAAGTGAAAGTGGTAGCAGTGCTAGAAGCTGGCACATGCCCGTTCTTGGTTTCATCTCACAGTGCACTGAGCTGTCAATTATGTTGCCAAAAAAAAAAAAACAAAAAAAAAAAAAACAAAAAAAAAAAAAACTTGTCAACACTCTGAGACGTGCAAGTTGAAATCCAGGGTGCACACATGACATGTAGTAGCTTGATCACGCTCTTTTCCTCAAATCCAATAGTGAGTCAACTGCCGCTCGTGGACTTGAAGAGACAACCCGACGTCTGTGAATGCACTAAGAGCCATGCACTGGCATAAAGTCGATGATGTCGTGAAATATTTATTCTCTAAAAACAGGAAGCAAAGCCAGTCTCTAATGTAATGGAGCCCGTGCAGTCAGTACCGACGGATCGAACTGATGGCGTGCGGTTGAAAGACTGTGGAAAGTTCTCCTTTGTCATGCTGTAATTTATGACATGTCAATCAAAAGAAGAAGCCAGATTGATCTTGAGTTAAAAAACACACAGGACGGCGCCTTCCTTAAAACAGGACTTAGCAATAACACATTTGAAATACCATCATGTGGAAATAGCAAAAGAATTCCAGGGAAAGCCATTAGCCATCGGGAAAATGACTTAATGGGAGCAGCGTGGAATGACGAATGCAGATAAGAATGGACGTGCGCAACAGTTTGTTTTGAATGTTGTAAACCCAACAAGTAAACAACACCGCTCTTCAAAAAAAGACGGTCGGAGGAGTTGCCAGAACACTAGCGCGATAGTGTCCTCCCACATTCTTGATGAAATTCTTCTCTGTAGTTTGTGGTGGACCCCCAGTCTAAACAGTCAGATAGGAGTCTCTCATCCTCCTTCCCATACTTGGAGCATTACCTCAAGATTTGAGGTTGCCAAAAGAAGCATGGTTTTCACATCTTGGGAAGTTCTTGCACTATTTCAAGGTGACGGGTGGGGGCTTGGTGGGACAACCTGAACTCTTCCTGCACATGCAGCAGACCAAAGAAACCACAAGCTAGCAGCTTGAGGGAGGTTAGTCTTGGGTGTGTGCAGTTGTGGTGCATCCACATAACACTTGTATCTGCTTCTGTTGATGAATATAGACCCATTTGCACTCAGCAGTATAGTTTGGTGGTCCAGTTTGGTAGCTGACTTTGTGAAGGATATTAAAATTGCCAACTTGAGGTCGAACTAAATATTGATATTGGGATGTATCAGATTGTTATTTCAAGGTACAGTATTGACACACCATCTCTGACATTCAAGTTACATTTGATTTTTAAATATCAATTCAGCACCTGAACAAAACATCCAATAAAATAGGGCTGGAACAATTAATAAGCATTCATTGATAAGCGCATTCATACATAAGCTGATATGGGAACAACTGGGACTCAGGTACTCTATTTGCTCTGTACATTTAATGCATCTTGGAGTGTTATCATTTTTTTTGGAATGTTTTAGTCATTCTACTTCACTGCTAATGGACTTATTTAACATTCATATCGACATATTTTTTTCACATAACTGAACTAGCCTGGGTTGAGAGGATTAAAGCGGGTAGACGGGTGCTGGGAATCATGCAGCAATAGAAGGAATCCGCCACTGTCGTCCAACACTCATATCTAAACAAAATGTCACACTAGATCAAACAGAAAAACAATGAGAAGGGCGAACTGTCGCATGCGTGAACATGAATATTTACAAGTTATCTGTTCACTCTAAATCACAAGCCGCAATGTTTGCAATTCACTCTCCGCTAGGCCAACACGTAATAACACTGACAGTGTGCAGCTGTTTAATGAGCTGAGGGTTATCTCTGAGGATTACAACGGAACACATACGCACACTCATTTAAAGAGCTTCTGCCAACATTCAAGGATTTCTAATCTCGCAACTGGCAAGAAGCGTTGATTTTTCATTTATTTAGATGCTATTGGGATCCTTTAGTACAGTCAACTGCCCGCTATGCGTAGGGGACCGTCCAGACACTCAAAATTAATTTGAATTGACAATATAAACTGTTTAAATCTGGGGGTCCACTGTATTCTTGTTAAATTACCATACAGTTCAGCGTTTCATATCTATGGAGACAAACTGCTTGGAGACACACTGTTCACTGTATGATGTAGAAAATTAGCCAGCAAATGACACTGTGTTCAATGTTTATCGGCAGGGCTTTTTTTTCCCCCCATCAAAATGCATTTTGTGTTTCCTACTGAGTAGCTAAATTAATGTGTATGAATAACATGACCCATAATCTTGCAAATCGTTGTTTACGGGATCATTTTCATTTCCAAATTTTTCTGGGGCAGTTATGATAAAGCCATAGAACTCTTACTAGCCACAAGTGATGGTACTGACCTGAAAAAAAAAAGCTTTTAAAATGCATTTTCTTTTCATGTAAAAGTTGTTTAGCCAGGAAGACCTCATTATTTACAAAAAAATATATATCTTAAAAGAGTCTCCTGGTCATAAAAAATAAAATAAAGATATCTTAACATTACAGCAACTTAATACATATGTGAAAAATGATGCCCTCTGAGCAACCCTCGCAGTCTCATGTTTGTGAAAGTTTATTTTTTTTCCCCCCAAATGAGGTTCTGAGTTTTTCCTTGCTTGATTATAGGGGTTTAGTTCGGGAGATGTAGTTAATTTTTGTCAAATGTGGGCCAGTGCAGACTTTTCAAAGTATTTTGTGATTAAAGGCTGCGCAAATAAACTTGATAGAAAGTCTTTATCGTCTTTTTAAAATGTCAACAATAAAAAAAACTTTTGAAAATAACATAACAACAATAACGAAAGAAGTAAACAAACAAAAAACAGAAAAAGTCAATAATAGTAAATTTGACAGGGCAAGTTAAAACATTTTAGACAATCTCACAATAAACCAACCTTGTAAAAATAGTGTGTCCTTTAAAGCTACATTGTAATTAAGTTATAAAATTGTTATCATGAATGAGAATACCATTCAAATGAACAAATAATATACAAGACTGTAGGAATACTACTGTAGCAATCTTGCCCCCCACCCCATATTAAACGCCAAAAATCATTTCAGTGATATCAAACATATAAATCTCATTTGATAAAATTCCCAAATATACAATAACATAATACTTTAATCAAATATTTTACATCAAAAAAAAAAAAACCTTAATACTTACAGTGGAGTGGTTTCCCAGACATGCTCAATCAATCACAGCGAGTCATGCTAATTCAAAGGTGAGAAAAAAGAGGACGGGACGGGACAGGTGCCTGTCTGCTTGCCTGCTTGCCTGCCTGCGTGGGATAAGAGTGCGTGTGGAGCGCGCGCTGTGCTCATGGTCGGCTTCAGCGGAACAAATGAGAGACTTTCCGCTGCCCTCGGGCTTCAGCTGACTGTTGGGAGTGAGGGGCGGCGCGCCGACGCGCAAATCTGCCGGCACTCATCCCACGACCGAGATGCGGGATCGATTAGGTGTGGCCTGTCCTTCCCCACAATCCACCGCGCGGGCTGGCGGAATTGGCGGCAAGGTTAGTCGCCTTCGACCATTTTGAAACTTGACATCGATTACTTCAAATGTGCCTTCCTTTGAATTTCATTTCGCCTTCATTCGTGGACAAATGATTGTACGTTTTATTCGTCAGACCAGGATAAATAGTTATTTTAATGTTAATTTTTAATGTAAACTTCTCCATTAACGCCCTTAAAGCAAAAATTGCATCAGTGGTATTCTTTCTGGGGATGTAACCATATAGTTGCTCGCAAATACTCCCTTATGTCCCGAGTCTAGCCTTTAGCACTCTTTCCCATAACTTCATTGTGCCTGCCATCACCTTAATTCCTCAAATTTTCCCCACAGCTCTGCACATGGCCCTTGTCCTTAAAAATGGGCACCAGGTCACTTTTCCTCCACAGTCTGTTGAAAAACTTCACAGCCACCTCTTCTAAATGCTTCCAGACTGCCACAGGTATGTCATTCGGAAAAACTGCCCATCCATTTTTTTATCCTCTTTAGTGGCTTTCTGGCTTATTTCTCATTAATCATTGCCACTTCCTGGTCGACCGTAATATAGCCTCTTTTACTCTTCATTCGCTCTCATTTTCCTCATTCCTCAACTCCTCAAAGTATTCTTTCCATCGATCCAGCACACTGCTGGCAACAGTCAACGTATTTCCATCGCTATCATTAATCACGCTAACCTGCTGCAAATCCTTCCCATCGCTATCCCTCTGTCTGACCAACCTGTACAGATCTTTTTCTGCTTCTTTAGTGTACAACCTGGCATATGTCATCATACACCTTATTTCACCTTTACCACCTCTACCTTTGCCCGAAGTCACATCTCTCTTTACGCCTTCTACGTCTTATCTGATCTCTTTCCTGGTATGATTTCCTGTACTTTGAGGTTCCACCACCAAATCTCCTCCTCTTTCCTACCATATGATAAGAGATGGGCACTAAAGTAACGGTTACATTTACTCAAGTAACTTTTTCAGTAAATTGTACGTTTCAGAGGACTTTAAATGCACTGTACTTTTAACTTTCACTTGAGGCCCCAAAGCTGGTTAAAGCATTGGTTTGGTGAACCAGCGGTCATGAGTTCGTATCTCACTGGGGTCTCCGCTCCCCCTGAGGGGTTGCGTCAGGAAGGGCATCCGGGGTAAAAACTGTGCTAAACAAATATAAGCCTTTCGTCTTTGGTGACCCGTAACGGGACAACCCGAAAGAAACTTTTACGTTTTACTTTCACTTGAGTATTTATTCAAAGAAGGATTGTTACTTGCACTCCACTGGAATGATTGACATGCCATTCGCTACTTTTATTTTTCCATTCATGGCTGTGTACATCTGTGATTTAGACTCCATCTCGTCAATGTAAGGCGCCCTGTAGGTTAATGGTCCCGGACATTGTTAACCCGTGCCAGGGCCGATCCGGTATGGAATTCCTTGAATGAGCGCTCATATTTGTTTGGCAAAGTTTTAAGCAGGATGGCCTTCCTCACACATTTATCCTTGTTTGCACTGACTTGTGCCCAACGTCAGTTTTCCTATGACCAATAATTTGAGTTTCAACTCCTTTTTTCATCAAAATTTTGTCTTACTTTTCGTACATCCACTCATTTTTGTACCACAAACGTGACTTAACGATGTATTTTCCGGAGTTGATGCACCACGCCATGCGCTTTCCGTAGGTTTCTTATTCTTGTTCATTGAGTGTGACTGCTAAATAATCCACCTTTGGGCCAAAGAAAGTTCTAAGTAGCAGCCATTTGATTTAGAAGGCGAGAAACATGTTAGCGTTCAAGAAAACTCACTATAAAGTATGAAAAGGGCGTACGCCCAGCCGATCTCTCCATGATGTATGGGAAGTCTGCATTGGTGACATTTTTATTTTGGTGTGTCTGATGGGAGTCCAGTCGCTCTGCATATTCTATAAAAAAAAAAAAAATCCTCAAAGGAACTGTAATAAAACAACCCAAAGCCTTTTACACATAAATTCTCACACGCTTGTCATCATTAGGGTTGCAGGTCAAACATGGTAGCACATGTAGTATGGGTTATCAATCGCACGCACATTCACACCGTTGAACAATTTAGTCTTAGATGATTTTGTTTTGTCATTTACCCTTTATTTATCCAGGAAATTCTAATTTGAGATTTTTAAAATAATCTGTTTTGCAACAGAAGAGAATTAAACTGTGAACTGCTATCCACTCCACATCGTGCGCTACACATTGCGAGAGAAATTCCCCAGAATAGACGTTAAAAATCCTAAAAGCATTTAACTCACACTCACTATACATAATAAACATTTGTTCCAAAGTTGCATGAGGTTTTTGATTAAATGTGTGTGGCTCTTGAAGGACTTTATAAGAACACGTGATGAAACATCAATAAGCCTGAGTAAACCTTCAAAAGTACCGAATAATTTTGCCCTTTGTATGTTTGTAAAACAATGACAGACTGACAAGAAGTACATTTTTGTGCTGTTTGAGCCATGAATAAAAATGTGTCATCATTAGTCTTCACACCAATTCGTAATGTTCTTCAAGCGTATTCATTCTGCAATAGTTTGGTGCGATGACTCATTATTGTACGTGGGAGGGATGTTCCACAAGTATTGTCTAACGGCATAGACATGCAGGTTTGTACAAGATCAAGTGTGATCTAGTTCACAAAATGAGTGGAAGCACTTTCTTTTTTCTTTTTACTTCTTCCTTTGCAAATTGATTTGTTTCCTTGCTTTCTTGGAATTCCCAAGGAATAATGTTCGCAGGGAGAGGGGCTGAACATATCATGTCCAAATCGGTGCGCGTTGCAAAAAAAATTTGGGAATCACTGGTTTAAATAGTTATTAACCAGAACAAATGCAGCTTGTTAGGCAGTACTTAAAGTGGGATCGTGTCCCCAAGCGTCTGTCACTCTTCGTCATCATAGAAGCTGTCGGCTCTAGCTGCTAACGGATGTTCTCTGCAAAATGTAACGACAATGTTCCAATATTCTATGTAATCTCCATCTTGTATTAATAATGAAACTGCCACACAATTTCAGGCAACTTTGGTGTAGTAGGTTGTTCAAAATAAAACCTTTTAACTTTAGCCCCACATCAGTTGAAACCAACGGAGTTGTGACTGTAATGCATTGATTTAACTTTGTCCATTGCGTGCAAGATAACATTCAAAGTCAAGTTTGGTTCTTGTTTTGACAGAGGACAGTAATCCCTTAACAATAGGTGAAAAACAAATTGATCCTGGTAAGAATCAGTTAATTGATTATCAAGACTGATTAATTGTGTGGAGTTTTTGTTGAGCTGGCCGTGAACTCATCTGCTTAACTTTTCTTGTGATTCAGGGTTCAAGTCTTGTTCAGGCTTTATTGAAAACTTTTAGCGACAGTTATGACTGAATAGTTTTTTTGTGGCTATGTGCCTGATTGGCTGAAGACCAGTCCAGGGTTTTACCCAACTCTTTCAGTTCACCAGATAAAAGCCCTAATGAGGACTAGCGCTATAGAAAATGGATGAATGGGCTGTTTGTTCTTGATTGGACATCACAGTGGAGTTGTAGTTAGTATAGCTAATCTGTTTAGTGCAATACTGAAACAAGAGTTCAGAACATTCAGAGAGAGTGCCTCTTTCTAAAAGGTAACATTTTAAATCCAATCTGTAGTTCTGCTAACCCATCTTTCATGGGATAGCATTAAAAATCAGTAAGGCTCTTGTTTTGAAAAAACAGATCTATATTATGGTAATAGTCATAACAAAGCCTGAAGATCTTAGTGACTGGTAAAGCACATGTACCAATAGTGTATAGTACCATCCCGACTGTCCTGTGGTAGATCAGTCAAAACCAATACAATTCTTACTTTGACATTGAAAAATGAGTATTTCAGTAATGTTGTTTTGACCTGGAGAATTTTTTTCAACACACTAGTAGAATGTGGCTTAATCCTATCTTGGCCTCAAAAGGAAAACAGTCCATTTTTCCATTTGGTAATTCAGTTTTGAATGGGTTTGTCTTTCAGATTTTCCAGACGTTGCGGACAACACGTGCCAATTTTCAACAGTCTACACATTGTTTTTTTCGCCTACTATACTCCTTTCATGATTTTTCAAGCTAAAAAAAAATAATAAAGCAGTTTCATTTGACTGGCACAATATTCACTGGCAGGACAATAAAAAAATTCACAACTGAGCACAGGCGGGCCTTGACAGGCAGGCACGATTTAACATGACACTGGGAAGTACTTGGACCACTTCCCAGCCCCAAACGCTCAAGACAGTTTGGGAAATGGCACATCTGAGTATGAATGATGTCTCGGTCGCATCTCGATTAAGCTTGTCCGCTCGACGGCGCTTTCGCCTCGCAAATCTTTGGCCTTTGTGTGCAGCGCAAGCCAACACACACATACACTCATAAACTGAGTGCATAATCACTGGTACAGGAAGGGTGAAGCTGATGAAAACAGATTTTGCCGAGGAAAGACTGTGGTTTGGGAAGTGCGAGTTATGTGACTTTGTCGAATTAGGGGGAGAGGGAGGCGGGGATCCCAGGTCCTCGTATCCTCTTGCACTTCGGGATGAACTCGAGCGCACCGCAGTGTTTCCTCTCGACACTTTGCCAAGAAGTTGTTTTGTCTGGTAACCATCGTAGCATGTGGCGTCATCAGTTAAATCCCCCATGTGGAACAAGTTTTTGTTTCTTCACAGTTATTTTAATGGAGGACATTGTTGAAGACATTTTCTGTCTTTTACATTCTCTACAAGCTATTTAACTGATGCTTCCCGTCGCCTTCCTACAGAATAGCAAAAATTGACGTTAATTAGTTTGTGACTCAGAGACCACCATGCTGGAATAGCGGTCAAACGTGCGCATGTGTTCAGGCATGTGCACACACACACAAAAAATAATTACAGGACATTATGTCCACGTGAACCGCTGGCAGGTTAATGAACTCCGCTGCTGCCAGTCGGAATGGGGGGAGATGCAACAGTCTCTCGGCCGTTTGCTCCCTCGTGAAAATAACCTCTCAGTTTTAATTGTGGTGTTTCTGGTCACCAGCAGGGGGAGTGTGCCAGTTACCCAGGCAACCAGATGCCGGGATTTTCACTGTTGATTAGTAGAAAGATATGAAGATTGGTTACTGGTATTTTAATTCATTCTTTTTTTTTCTCTCAATATGAAGCTAGATGGATCGTTTGTGATCATGATATCCAATGGTTCCTGGGACAGATGGTTGAACTATGAATGAATCGATAGAATGTGTTGGATGGTGGAATGATTTGTACATTGTGTATTTGCTTGAACGGATATACCTATGAATGCATTTCTGGCAAGTGATTTGTGATCAGTTCTGAAGATGGATGAATCTCATCAGCAATATTGGTTGTGAATATGGATGGGTGGGCAGACTGATCAATGGATTATAAATGAATGGATAGATTGGATTGGTCGACTCGCGAATTGATTGTTGATCGATCCTCTGCTGTAGGAGACCCCGGGATAGAAGGTGCAGTTATTTTTCGTTTGGATCCATCACCGAATCAGATGGTAGGGTTGTTTGCTTGATGATGTCATTGGTAATAGGATGGATTGCTGTTGGAACATTGAGATACAGTACATTAAACAAAACTGGTGCAAACAAACAAACAGGGAAAAAAATACTGGATGTGGTCTCAGAATCTTTTTCAGGGTGTTGCCCACTAAACCTGACTCAAAACCTACATGGTAAGTGATGGGAAACAGACAAAAACTGGATAAAAATTGCCACTAAAAAACAATAAAACAGATGTTTTGGATATCCTACTCTTCCAGGAAGAGGATGAAGGTATCTCATGTGGACTGTGTCAACTAAATGTACTTCCAGTTTGCAATCATATTTCACAACATGACAAGAGCCTTGACGTCGTGTCCTTCCTGCTGTATCCTCGCCGTGTTTCAGTGCCATTTACCGATCTGATCCATCCTTCCCACCTGACCTGCGACCCTCAGTGGAAAAGATTCTATTCCCCATGGACAGAAACGCTGAAGAAACCACACACACGCTCACATGCCAGGAAGCCCCTCCAAATGCTGTGTTCGATCCGCCCACTTTTTTCACTGCAAAAATACAGCAAACGACGGATCTAGATGGCATTTTCTCACTAAACCAGCGTGCACAGATGCACGAAAGCAATGTCAAACAACATCGGGGCATCATTTTGAATGGGTTTATCCATTGAATCTGTGGAATTCTCCCATTGCCCAGTCCTGCAGTGGGGGTCCGTGATTATATACTGCGGGTTCAGTGGGTTTCAAAACAGGTACAACAACTTCCAATATCTTGCAAAAATGTTGCCATAATGTTTGAGTGGCTCCCATTTATGCAAACATTTGAGGTCGAAGGTAACGGATTAGCAAATTATTTGGCACCAAAGTCATCCCAGCATTCTTTTATGGTCCTGGTTGTGTGCACAAGATTAAAAGGGACCTTCCTACGAAGATGGGAAATTAACAGGAAACTAATCCACCAAAACCATATATCGTGTAAAAAAACAAGACACAAAGAGCATATTGTCACTGTCTGGGTTTTGACAGTGGTGAGTAAGATTCGTCTAAACAAAAGAAAAGGTGTCAAACTCAGACTGTCAAAAAGAGCTCAGGAGAAAATCAAGTCTTCTGGCTCTCATGCATTCTCTCTTTCAGCAGATAAAGATGAAGGCTGGTTCCTTGGTCCACTCTGAATTGAAATAATTCGCCTCAGGAGATTTTCAGCTCGCAAGTCATACTATAGTTGGGTTTGCCTCATAAATCTAGTGCCTAGACCATTAGGGTCTGTGATTAATTTTAAACTGTAGTGGTATAATGTTCTCTACAACAAAAATGTGGACACTTGCTCTCCCCAACATCCCAAAAACAAAAACTGACAAAATCGATGTACTTATCACTTAAAACAGTCATTGCATTACATCAGTGTAAAGAAATGGTGACATCATGTGGTGGCACGATGGAAGTACAAAAGCAGAGTGGAGCGATTCATTTCTGGATCAGGCCGTTTTCATTTTTATTTAATAACACTGAAATCGTTTTTATTTTTATTCATTAAATAACACTAATTTGTAATATAACTGAACACCAATGTGAGCTGGTTGGTTGCAATATGCCACAGTTTGTGTTACAAGATCTGTTACAGTGACAGACTATTGTGCATCATCATTATTTTTTTGTCAACAATACTTTGAAAAAACTATGTCCATGTCGACAGATTAAGGACAGGGTTCAATATTAATGGTACAACTTGGGTCATGACAAAAACTTTAATATATGCATTTTTTCAGAATTATTTGGCCCAAATTGCACCGAAGATAAAGAATTACATCACACTCAATATCCATTTATTACACTAAAAAAATGACATTTTGGGGGGAGTTTTTCTGTCTCATGCAAATGCAATGTACAGCTTTCGTTACCTTGACAACCAATGAAGGAGCTAGCTCTGTGTACCCGTGTTTAACAAATTGTACGCCTCTTCTAGCCATTCTTTTCTTGAAATCAGAGTGCAACAAATCTAGCGTCTTTTTGTGGCGCATTGGACACTGACACCCTACAGAGCAGGAAAATTTCTCATCCGTGTCCGCACTGCAAATGAATGGCGCGTGTTCGAAGCGATCAGCGGCTAATTTAACCATGTAGACCAGAAAACCAGCTCGCTCACAGACACGTTTTCAAATAGGCTGATAAAAGATTTATTTGGATGTTTCATTTCCCACGTGATAGGTTAGTAGGCACTCCAGGGACCCAACTATCCATCCATTTTCAAGACCGCTTATCCTCATTTGGGTGAGCTGGAGCCGATCCCAGCTTACTTTGGGCAAGAGGTGAGGTTACACCCTGAAATGGTCGCCAGCCAATCACAAGGTACAAACAACCATTAATGCTCACATTCTCACCTAAAGACAAAGTCTTCAGTGACAACTATCAGTGTATAAACAATTTCAAAACTTTTATAATATGTCCCTTTCAATAGAAAGTCTCTTTGTCACACATTTAGCAGACTCAGTCAAGAAATAATTGGAAAAGTCGAGTCCTTCTCTCATAGGTGAGGATTGAAATAGGACGGCTGCACAAATGCATTGGATAGAAAGGGATGTAAGAGCCCTCCAGTGGATGAAAGGGGAGCAGCCGTGGCCGTGTGAAAGATGACATTCCCAGAGCTGAGGTTCGGGAAGGACTGGTGGAAGCCGGCCTGGCCCGAGCCACACGTGCCCTGGCCGGGACTGATTAGCGGGCTGGGCGCCGGCGGCAAGGTGCTGTCTGCGCCGGGGTTCTGCTTTTTCCACTTGGTGCGTCTGTTCTGGAACCAGATTTTCACCTGCGTTTCCGTCAGACTCAAGGACAGTGCCAGATTGAGCCTTTCGCACACCGACAGGTACCGAGTGGCACGGAATTTGTTCTCTAGTGCCACTAGTTGTTCGTAGGTGAAGGCCGTCCGGGCACGCCGAGGTTTGGCGCCGTTCTGGTCTTGCCGTCGCCTCTTGTTGTGCGTCAACGCCGGGTCCTGCGGGATGACCGTCGACTCCTTTGACATTTGGTCCTGGTCCCCAGGTAGGCGATGGTTGCTCTCGGCTGGGGGGGTAACCATGAGGGGGTCGACCACGACCGGGTGGTGATTGGAGGAAGCAGACGTGTCATCATCTTCTGGTGAAGAAATGGAGGGAAAACATGAGCTTGCAATTTAACTTCATAAATATTACAAAGTCGAGAGCAAGGTGACCTAGTGGTTAGTGCTTCTGCCTCAATGCTGAGATTTCTATTCGTCAGCGCTTTTCTCCTCCATTTCAGTGCCTCTGCTAACTAAAAGAGGTCAGACTTTGTAATTATTAAGTTGCTTCAATGCCTATAAGTGTTTCTACTTTACTAAATAATTGAAGCATTTTAGGTGCTTTCAGTTATTCAAAATGGGCCTCACAATAAAGTTTGTATTGGCATTTGGCTTTTTTTTTTTTTTACATTTGAATTTGTCCATCCATTTTCCATAATGCCCAGACCTCATTAGGGTAAGCTGGAGGCACTCCCATCTTACTTTGGGCAGGTGGCAGGCAGAGTACACCCAGGACTGGTCACCGGCCAATCGCTGGGCCCTTCTAGACAGACAACATTCACACTCACAGTCACATCTATGAACGGAGAAAATTCATTCAAGCCAGAATGAGACCAAATTCGTACTTCCAACCAAAAAGTACATCTTTAACAGACTATATCACAAAAAAAAGTACAGTTCAAGTTTTAAAAGAACGTTTTAATTTGGATAATTCACTGATCCCAAGGGAAACTATCCTGTAGTTTGTTTTATACTTAATTTCACTTGCTCCTCAGGTGAATATGGGCAACGGGGGACAGTTCTGAATGGACGGGTCCTGCAGGCAAAACTGGTAAGTCATGTTTTATTCGAGACTACTGTCCATTCTTATTTATCATGTGAATGTGGACATACAGAAGTAAACTCTTCCTGAAGTGGTGGCGGTGTTGGGACTCGGCCACTAATCCTTCAATAATTTATCAGCAGCAGATAGCGCCTCAAATGTCATGTTGCGGAAAGAAATCCCGCCTAAATCCAGCCGCGGCGTCTCGGCCGTGACGTGCTAATGGATTTCATATTTGCCCGCGGGTCGATAAATGTCATCAATTTAAGTGGGGTGGGCCGGCGGGGGGAAGTTCTTTTTTTTTTTTTTTTTTTTTTTTTTTTTTTTTTGGGAGGGGGGGGATCAGACATGGCTGGGGTGTGCGGGTTTGTACCTGCAAGGTGCTGCGGGGAGATATGCAGGATGCGGTAATGGGATATCGATCAAAGCGTCCTCAATGGGACGATTTAAACAATTATCTCAGCCTGCCTGCCCCAATGCCAATCACACTGGCGGGGCTCTGGGGTACAAGCCTTTGTGGCTTCCCTGAAAGAGAACTAACCGTGGAAATTAAGGCAAGGTCATACAAAGATGACTGATTTAATTAAAAAAAAACAGCTTTAACTTGATGCTACTCACTTCCTGCAAACATTCTTTTCCATTATTCGATGCATGGTTGAATGTTCAATGCAAATACTATCATGATTACTTCCATCTAATACTGCTTCTTGCCAGATTCTGCACAACATTTTGACAAACTTTGTGTTTGAGTGGTGTAGAATACAACAGAGATGTTTCTAATTGCCTTGTAGGATTCTGCTCAAAATATGTCCTAATATGCTTGCTAAAAATTGTTTTTTCTTCACGTCTGTGCAAATTCTGTCATGCACATCATAGAAATCTGCAAAGGTTGAATCGAACCAGCTGGGATGTTCTTGTTGATTGTGTTGTTCTTTTGTTGACCTATAGGCAACAATGCTTTTAGGCTAATTTTATGTTTGCCTTCCTCATTTTAAGCTTCAGTAGCTAACCAAAATATTGAAATTATCTTTTGCAGTACATTTCAACACAACCACATTAGTAATGAAATAGCATTAACTATCTATGCCACTAATGTATAATGACGGTTAGAACAATTAAATGCTCTTCAGGAGGTACACAATTACCTGTATATCCTTTACTTTTTTATTTTGGGGCAGGGATGTTTTTTCTTTCCAATGTCAAAAAAGTGCTTTGGCTCAGTAAAGGTCGGGAAACACTGGTTGAATTAATTTTATTCATTAAAACTGAGCCAATCAATAATAGTCGTTATTATACAACCAGATTTTTATTCAATTAAAATTTTCAGCTGTGTGTAATATTTTAGACACTTATTTTTAATTATAATTATAAGTAGTTGTATTTCATTTTTTTTTCTTTACATTTTCTGACATTTCTCCTTTAAAAATACATAATGTCAAAATGCAGCCATATGCAAAATATATGCATGCTGCTTTTTAGCAAAATGTTTTGTCGTTTTAATTTTATTATTTTTATACCTTCTGCGGCGGCGTCTCCTTCGGCATCGCTGTGCGTCTCCGAACTAGTCCCCTCCTCATCCGCAACTCCAAACTTGGCGAGTTCGCCTGCCTTCTTACTGTTGAATTTGTTCGGGTCCAGAATGTCGACGATGGAGAAGGAGATTTTGTTGTGAGTGGACGTCATGGTCACTCCGCATTGCTTAGAATCCAGCATGCTTAAAAAAAAAAAAAAAAAAAAAAAAAACGACAACAACCAAAAATAGACCTTCAAACGATGGGTGGTGGGGGAAGAAGGTGATGCGTAATTACGCGCGCGTGGAGAGTCCTCTCATAGTCTGGATGCGGCGTCAAACCAGATCATCTGCGCTCTCCCCTCTTATGGCTAGTCCTGCAGGAGGGGTGCGAGTTGGCTCTCCTTTAAAGTGTCTACACCCCCCCCCCCCCATCCCTACCCAGAACCCACGCACATCACGCAAACACTTTGTGTTTCACATGACCCCCTAATGGGCCACAGGTATTAATCGATAATCACCCATATCATTAAATTCAATAAATGTGCAAGCTCAATGTTACTTGGCCACAGATGGCGCTTGGTTGGATCCGAGTCACCAAATTGGTGTCTTTTTTGGTGGGTGGGGGAGGTTGGGGGACCTTCATTAGGGTTTTCATTGTATTTTGACCCCTGCAGGAGCTCTTATTGTGTGAAAGCTGGAGAGGATTCACACATTATTCAACACCCCCTATAATGTATAATTATTAATCCGACCTGTCACATGCACATATGTTTTTGGGAGGACAGGTGCGCTACTCACCCCCCCCCCCCCAAAAAAAAATGCACTACTCGCAAAAAATATTCATCCATTTAAGATGTTGTAATGTTACAGTATGCTTTCAATTTATTTAATTTGGGGGGGTTCTTCGTTTTAGGGCAAAAAGGGCAAGTGCTTGAGCTTGGCTATGTGTGCACATCTGATTCTAACAATTTCGATTTCCAATCAAACCATTCCAGCTTCAGCATTTTCATCTAATTCAGGACAGCCAGCCAACTATTTTCCATTCTCAAAATTCACACTTTTAAAAACTTTTACATTTTCCACACAAAAAATTGACAAAACTTTTGACAAAATAAGTCTCCATTGTGTGATTGGTTGTTTGTTTCTATGTGCCCTGCGATTGGCTGGCAACCAATTCAGGGTTTACCCTGCCTCCTACCTGATGACAGCTGGGATAGGCTCCAGCACTCCTGCGACCCTTGTGAGGATAAACGGCTCAGAAAATGCATGGATGGATAGATATCTTGGTCTCTTTTTTTATTTTGCAAAAGCTTGGCATTTTAATATGTATATCCAGTGTCTGTTGTACTGCAGTGTATATTAGTCCTTTACAATAACAAACAAAACCAATATGCATTTTAGACTACAAGAATTCCTCCGGCGCAAATTACGTGTACATGATGAATAGTGCAGATATTTTGAATATAATGTACCCAATATTTTGGTTAGTGATGATGACATAAACAATTCCTGACAAGTCACATTTTGGAAGTACTGTGTTGCTGTTTATTTTTTAATTATTATTATACAAATTTATCATTTCGGGCTAGTCATGTAGTATTGTGTGGCGATATGTTTGCAATATTATTCCCCCAAAACATTTCAAAGCACAATTCTTGTTGCAGGTGTACCTAATATTTTGGTCAGTGAATGTACAATCATTTTACTTAAAAAGTCCTTCTGTTTGAAACCAATAGTACTACTTTGAGACTGTAAATAAATATTATGGTCATTTTCTGCAAATGATATTTACTGTAGGACTATTTGTGTTTTCTCCTAACAATAAATATATTACAATAACAATTAGTTATTTACAGTAACAACTTAAACAATACTAATAGGATCGTAGATGTGAATCAATGCAAACCAAATTACAGACACACAATGGTCGGCGCTGATTGTTTTCTCACCTAAGCTGATGGATATATATTCACAATCAATGAGCTCCCCGAGTCGCTGCCATTAGTATTCAATATAAAGTGACACTGGGGTTGTTTAAAACCCTGACGCCTGATGATGGCTAAATGGTGAAACCGTCGCGGGATCAATATTCCCAGCAGGTGTCCGACGCAGATAAAAACAAACCGATGGTGACCAAGAGCACTATTTCAGATAGCGGGAGGCCAAACCAATTACTGCAACGGCAAAGCTTTATTTAACGTGTCATAACCGACAAAGATTTCATTTTCTTCCTACAAGATGAATTTCTCTTTATAGACATAGTTCAGGTGCAACGGTGGACGACTGGTGAGCACATCTGTCTCACCGTTCTGAGGACGCGACTTCAAATCTGACCTCGCCTGCCTGAGTTTTCTCTGGGTACTCCGGGTTCCCCGCACATTCCAAAAACATGCATGGTTGCTTGACTGAAGACAAATTGTCTATAGGTGTGAGTGTGAATGGTTGTTCGTTTATATGTGCCCCGCGATTGGCTGGGGGCCAGTTCAGGGTGTGCCCCACCTCTTGCCCAGAGTCAGCTGGGATAGGCTCCAGCATGCCTGCAACACTAGTGAGGATAAGCGGTACGGTAAATGGATGGACAGTTTGTATTGTTGTTCCAAAAGATGATGCTACGGTGAAGAGAGAGCAAAAACAACTACTTGAAAAATAATAATAATAATAATACAGATCTGTAGTTTTATACAGAGTAATGTAAAAATTAATTTGCATTTCAAATCCCTGTGTTTGTTTTTGTAATTTTTTTTTATTCCTGTTTCTTCCTGCCCTATCTATAGCTTGTGTGGCAGTTGCCTGGCAACAAGTGGCAGATGTTTAATACGAACAATACAATTAATCCAAACAAGTCAGAATCATCTTTATTAGCCAAGTATATCAGAAACATACAAGGAATTTGTCTCCGGTAGTTTGAGCAACTCTAGTATCTCGTATGTAGTGTCAATGGGCTAATTCTGAGTGTTCTCTAAAAGATGATTCTGATCCTGTGGTGCAGCATGTTAGAGTATCTCCCCCCCCCCCCTCATCTTTAGTCTGCTTGGAAAAGGGTGAAGGCTGAAAATCGTAAACGTTAATCGTCCTCGATATTAATGAGTTCTAATCCTTATGTGTGTGTTCAACACCGAGTTAGGCTGAACCACCGATTGTGTGTGTGTCTTGTAATTGAACAATACCCAATATATGTGTCCCCCGCTTTGAACAGCAAACTATTTGATACTAAATCAACAGCACCAAAGCACTGAATTGAGAAAATTGTTCACGATCAATTTGTCAATAATTAGGCCTGTCTTTCTATCCATTTTCAATCATATTTTATTTCTTTTTCTTTTTTCAAGAAAAATTTGACTTTAAAGTTAAGGTTCGTTTCAATTCATCTTGTGGACAGAGACAGTGGATTATCAAAGAAGAAAACTAATCGGAGTGTTTCTGATGAAGTGCAGCACAATATTTTATTTTGTCCGTCATTTTGCACATTATCGTAGGAGGAACACTGAAAGAAGTTTCCTGGAATGTAATCTTAAGTGGTTCTTCTTTGGGATGCTACTTCTGCATTCGCATCTTTGAAGTGTGTGAGGTCCATATTGTGTTCTGTACTTCTGTCAGTCAGATGTTTACACTGTCTGTCTGTCTCTTTCTTCCCTCTGCCCCTTCCTGTGTTACTTGGTGTTGGTGTTTCGAATGGAGCTCCCGCTGGTCATGACCCGGCGGACTGGCGTGCTCCGCCGCAGTTACATAGTCAAACATTTGTTAAAGCCGCCCCGACACGGGGGAGCCTCGCTTGTCAGCATTTGCATGTGTATGGCAGCCGCGCAGGCACCGCTCTGGGCCTTCCATATGAATGGAGCCGGCCGCACGCTGGAGGTTTACAACTTCCTATGAGAATGGCCAATGGCCGGACATCTGTTTGCGTATGTGAACGGGACAAAAGAGGACGTAAAGAGCCTCGGGTTATCTTCACACGGAGCCTAGCACGGGACATCAGAGAAGGCGGAGCGGGCCCCGCGTCGCACACGGCGGGGAGCCGCGGAGACACACTTCCATCTGAGACCCCCCTCCAGGTGCTGTAAAATCATCACTTGGCAGGGAGGCTGCCCCCAGTCTGCTAAACGTCAGATAATTTGTCTAATGGCTGAGGAGGCTTGATGAGCTGCACTTCTATTCGCAGACTGCAATGTCCATTGTTCCACTCTG
This sequence comes from Syngnathoides biaculeatus, assembly GCF_019802595.1. Lineage (NCBI taxonomy): Eukaryota > Metazoa > Chordata > Actinopteri > Syngnathiformes > Syngnathidae > Syngnathoides > Syngnathoides biaculeatus. The sequence continues at coordinate 7,232,787 of NC_084651.1, read as the reverse complement.
TACTCCACTGTCTGCCCCAACTCTGCTGTAAAATGTGGCCCCAAACAAAGGATCAGCAAGTGTCTGGTGAGCTGTGAAGGAGGGCTCTTTGACCCTCTGTGCCAGATTCCTCAAACTTTGTCGCTGCTTCATCACCTTCATGTTTCATCTTTGGGTCCGGGTTGTCTAGCATTTTGAATGTCCTTTTTATTGACCAGTCCTGGGTTGAACATTATACACTAGATTAATATATCACTTACTGTTTGTTGCTTTGCAGGTTGTTTCACACATACTTTTCGGAATATTCCCCTTTATCATAAAAAGTGGAAAAGGTTTACTTGGAATGTACAATTAATTACATCGGAATCACTCTTTTTTTTTTTAAATTGTGCGGTGCTTGTCCTATTCAGTGTGAAATGACCTGTGACTGTAAAAGGAAGTTAACCACTTGTAATTTAAAAAAAATATACTTATATGTATATAAAGTACAAATACATATACAGTGTGTGTGTACATGCACACACACACTGTATGATCTTGAATTCCTAATGTGAAAGCAAGTTGGCTCAAATATTGGCTTCACCGATCTCACTTTTAGCTATTAATAGGAAAATGTAAAAGCATCAAAACTTCTTAAGGAGGCATTTTTCCCACAATTTGAAACACTTCCTCTGAAGAACATGACAGGTGCCCACTGGTGTATGATTGTGAGTGTGAATGGGTGAATGTGAGCCTTTGCAAAGCACTTCGGGCTCTGTGATGGTGTAGATAAAGCCCTATATAAGTGGAATCCATTCACCATTTATCTTGTCATATTGCTGGCAGGTCTGTGCATGACGGTTAGCTGCGTATCGCCAAGGAGCTAATGTATAACACGGCTGGATCTTGACGATGAGTGTGCGTGTTCTGGCCTGCATTTGGCCGTCTCATCTTCCACATAGCTCAGCAGGCTGGCTCTGGTCCTCTCTCAGCAAGAAGATAGCATTTTTTTGGATGTGGCAGATGGACACATCCCCAATAAATTGTGAGTGGAGTGCACTTACATATGCAGTGATACCATTTTTTTTTTAAACCCCCCAATTTACATGTAAATAGCCTAATCCATTCCAAGCCCCCTGCCCCCTCACCAAATAATCATTCAAAGTACATAATATCAAGAATAATGAAAATTATGCTCTTATACCTATGCGAAGAGAAGGGTGAGTGAGGAGCGTAAGCCATGGTGGGGGACAGAGGAGGAGGCAAACATTTGACATCGGAGAGAAAACATACACACGAATGTACACAAGGACACTATTTAATTCCACTAAAGTTTCTTGCGGCCCATGGTGAAGGAAGATGAATAAACACAAACGAAAAAGTTGTACTTTACCAATGTGCGTGTGACAAAGTGTGTGTGAAAGCGCTCGCCTGTGATTCAGTGACAATTGAGTGTTGATTGGAAACGAAGAGCATCATGGATAAAGATTGTGCTCCCTCTTAGCCATTGGGATGCGAGTAAGATGCTTTGCGATAGCCGATGGGAAAGCAGCTCCATTGCGCCACTTTCCAACCAGATACAGTATGTCTATGTTCGGAATTTGGGGGGTGTGAATAGCAGCCTTTCGTATCCTGAATTTTCCTTTGTAACAAGAGACAATATTTTTTCCATAATAGGCATTTTGTAACCTGAATTTTTCATTACGAGGGCTACATTCACCCTTTCATTCACACATTCATACACCAATGGGCAGCTGCTGCCATCCAAGGGGCTGCCAGGCCCACTGGGAACGATTAAAGCCTCAGTGTCTTGTCCACGGACAACTTTGACAGAAGACAGTCAGAGCCAGGTTTTCAACCGGCGAGCTTTTCGTCACTGGATGAGCGGGTTTACCAAATGAGTCACAGCGGCACAACACAAAAACTGGCGAGTTACACAGTTTACCTTTTGATGCTCACTGAATTGATCTTTTTTGGGGGGAGGAGGTATGGTTAGTCCAAGTTTAGGGGAGAACGTGGGAGTACTAGTTAGCATGTCTGTCTCACACTTGATAGGTCCCAGTTCCGAGTCTAAACCGATATGCATTGCGACTGGGACATTTGACAGGGACTCTATTAAGTGTTATTTTTCTAATTGCAATCAGATTTTGGGAGGTCTACACGATTATCTGAACCATAATTATAACTGGTATTATGATTCCTACTTTTGAGTCACCAAATTGTATGTGTCCTCTTCACATGCTTAAAATTTGCATCGTTTAGCTGGAGTTCCACGTTTATGGGTTTTGCTACCACGTTCCCTGCCTCTTACTCTTTTACATGTGCTGGCGTGACTCTCAGAGACAACAAGGTCAGTGGCATTGCCCGGTAATTGTCCTAACGGTTTGTGTACCTGTTGGGTGGAGGCGAGTAATGAGAGTTTTTCATTATGTCCGGGACGGGTGAGTGCGCCTGGCAGATGCTGACAGGCAGCAGATGTGGAAAGTTGGGCGGTGATTTGTACGGAGGGTCAACTGCATCGCATGGCCGATGGAGAGGGGTGGAAGGAGGCAGGAGGGCGGGGGGTAAATTACGCTGAGGGACACTGTCAGTCATGCCTCGCCCCTGTCAGAACAAGGTAAAGGTCAGTTCACGCTCTGATGTCATCGACGCTTTCAGTAGTGTGAACTTGTCGGCTAAGGGTCCAAACCTTTTATATCTCAGTCATTTGAGTCATTTTTCTAAACCTCTATTGCCACACTGCAACTGTTACATTGCAAAATATCACAGTACACAACCAAGTGAAAATTTACCAAAAAGTACATTGAATCCTTGCATTTATAGTCACGTTTCATCTTTTCCAAAGTCGCAATTTTGTGGGAAACCGAGCCTCCGTTCTCCACGTACAACTTGACTGTTTTTGTGCCAAGACCAAAGCAATGAAAGTATTACTTTGCTCCCATCTGGTGGCATTTTGCTGCCAATGAACTATGTTGAAGTGAGTCGTTTCATGTAGGCAGAAGTACTGTGGTACTTTGCTGACATTTAAAGGCAGTGATGATTTTTAGGGGTGTGTCAATTGTGCTTTAAATTGGTAAGGGAACACCAATGCTGAACTCCGGATTTTATTTTTGTGAGCTGTGACACGTTTTTGGTCACAGCATTATTTTTATATCTGAGAATGCCTTGTTGTTGTCTCTTTCCTTTTGTAGGTAACACCTGCATTTATTGTTCCAGTCAGTATTTTTTTGTGTTTTTTCTTTCTGCTCCTCAGACGAATTCTATAATGTCAGTCACAGCAATATTTCTTTTCTCTGCCCTGTTTGCCATGAAATTGGAAAAGTAAGTTGCCCATTCTTAGTTTTTAAAGCGATTACTGCTACCAAATATGGTCAACTGGAAGCATTTCTCAGTGGAAATGAGACTGGATGTGTGCAAGCAGCCTCTTTTAGCAAAAGAGGTAATTATCAGCACAAATTACTTACTGGTGTGCAGACCACAGTGTCTGCACTTTTGCTAAATATAGTTTTTTTTTGTTTTGTTTTGTTTTTTTGCAATCCAATATAATCTAAATTTCAGTCTTACAGCCGAACTATGAACTTGTCTGATGCACTCTTTCATTAATGAAGCCCCAGGTTTTCATATGACCCTTTTTAAGAGTTACCATATCGTTATATCGATGATACACGATCATGTGCTCATCTTACACACAAATTATGTTTATTTATTAATTATCCTCTACTGTGGTGTCCCTCAAGGTTCTGTTTTAGGGCTGTTGCTGTTTTCATGTTACAGGTTTTCATCAAGAAATCTAATTTTAGTTTGGCTCCGTCATTGAGACACAATGTTTATTGTAAAGTGATGAGCCAACTGACTCAGCATCCAGAGGTATTTCTCCTTTCAATCATCGTCAGATTTAACCCAACTCATCAACCACAGGTCTCAGATAAGCCATGTTCTTTCTACCTAACAATGGCATCCTGTAGAATTCCCAGTAAGCTCGGCATGATCCTTTTGGTTACAAACGGGGGACCCTGTGACCTTGCTCCTAGCTCTCTTTGTGACCTCTTCATTCCGCTTATCAACTCCTGCGATCCTCCAGTGCTGATTTGTTATCTATCACCCACACAATCTGCTCAATCTTTGGATGTGGCACCTAAAATCCTCATCTTATGTCTTCCAGTGCGCTGTAGGCTATCTTATAATGTAATGTTACCCTTTTTTCTTGTGGATTTGTGTTGATTTTTTTTTTTTTTTCTTTGTAAAAGAGAAGCTTTATTTTCTCACTTTTTCTTATTCGTGGTTGCTTGCTCGCATGGCTCGCATCTGCAGCGGTCGTACTGTCACTCAACGGGAGCATTGATTAGGCATTGTTCTGAGAAGGTCACATCATAATTCATTAACAGTAATTACACGCGCAGTGCCACCTGCACTCCTCCCCTCTCCGAAGTGCTAAATTACGAGCGAAGCCGTGGTGCGGCTCGCGCACGGAAACAATGAAGATGTAAAGGCGTCTGAGCTATTAGCTACATTATTTAAATGGAGCCGTTTAAACCTGGAGAGCTGTCTTTATGAAGGGCGATTAGGCACTAACGGTAATTGATAATTCCTGCTAATTACAATTAGGAAATATAAATAGTGGCGAGAGTATTTATCATCATTCCAGAGGAGCGTGGCGCCGGCATGACGCGGGCTAGGAAGGTGTGATGGAAGCCGAAAGGATGAAGCTCCATTCATCTCCATCTAGTGCACCAACAGATTGTGTTTGTCCCTTTATATTTCTCCATTGACCGTTAACTCTCCTTTTTTTTTCCACCTCCCTCGCTTTCTGTGCCCTTGCCAAATAGCGTACAAGGTTTTTAAACTGGGGAAGTGTGCTAGTAGAGCTGCTATTTAAACTGAAGGGTTTAAAATGCATCAAAAATGGCACGTTTTCTTACTTTTTCTACTCATCGTCAACACTGACTTTCATTTTGTGGACATTTTGGTGCTTGTTTTAGTAGTTTAATAGTTTTGGGTTTTTTTTTTTTAATAAAACTTAAAATGACAATTATGTGGGTTTTCACATGTAATTTTGTCACAATACCTTATCAATTCCTTTTTAAAGGGGTTTGGAAAAATGTGTAACAGAACTCTGCAAATAATGTATTTTTTTCCGCACATTTACCATACCACAATTCAATATTTGTGAAATTGTGCTTTTAAATTTGCATTCAAACTGCAAATTTACACTCATAGCACTGTGGAATTTTTTATTTTATTTTTTTTTACATCTTAACCAATTTGAGTTTGTTGTTTTGAGAGCTCACATGCAGACCTACCGATATCACCCTACCAGGCCTTGTTCAAGGCACATGCAACTAGAATACCGACTGTTTCTCTTTCTTCTGTTCTATGCTTTCAATTAGTTTTATTTTAAATATGTATTCAGTGGAGCGGCACGGTTGCTCAGCTGGAAAGCGTTGGCCTCACAGTTCTGAGGTCCCGGGTTCAATCCCAGACCCGCCTATGTGGAGTTTGCATTTTCTCCCCGTGCCTGTGTGGGTTTTCTCCGGGCACTCCGGTTTCCTCCTATGTCCCAAAAATGTGCAACATTAATTAGACACTCTAACTTGCCCCCTAGATGTGATTGTGAGTGTAGCTGTTTGTCTGTCTCTATGTGCCCTGCGATCGGCTAGCGACCAGTTCAGGGTGTACCCCGCCTCCTGCCCATTGACAGCTAGGATTGGCTCCAGCACTCCCGCGACCCTCATCAGGATAAGCGGATAAGAAAATGGATGGATATATTCAGTGTATTTAACAGCTTTAAATGAGTTAAGAGTCTGGGGAGCAGTTAAACTACCTACCCCCCAAAAAAACGTGTCCACCCCCCCCATGAGTAATAAATAAACTGGAATTTACGTTATCATTTTAATATAGGTATATACTGTACGTTGTTGAATATCGCTGCTGACTCGTTCATCTCCAAATGCATTTTACAGTACGTTACGATGATGGTAAGCAGGAATCTTTTGGTAGAGATTGATTTTAAAATGGTGTTCTCGTCTCTGTCACAGGAAAAAAGCCAAATTGTGAAGCATTTTAAAGTTTGAAATGACAGTACTTGTTCATTTACAATGCCTTCATCCGCTTCAATTGATCTCTTTTATAAGCTTGCTTTAGTTGACCCTCTTTTGGACCCAGTTTGAGCGACAATCGATTCAGCGGCAAGCAGAAAAGGTGATTTTCTGCACCAATCGTTCTGTCACCCAACACCAGGTCTCATTCCAGATTAAATTTTGGGCCGTCACCTCTAATTAGATGTCTCATTTGACCTTTGAACCCGCTATCTTGCCGGTGAAAATACACATTCCCGTCTTGGTTGCCTCCACGATGACCTTTTTTGACATTCGAGCTGTGGAACCGCTGCAATGCAAAGCTAACAGCGTGCGATTGATCGCCGTCTTGCGTTCCCCTCCAGCAAGCGTCCCTTCTAACGACATCCAGGCTCTTCAAAGGGACAGCAGGCAGATTTGAATACAAATACACGGCAGTCTTAGCTGTGCAAATGGAGGGAGATGTTCCGACCGTACTTTCAACATGTTGACTCAGATGTTGCCATTTTATTTCTTTTCCCATGAGGAATATACATTTATTGTTTTGTCCAGACGAGGTTTTCCTCCTCAATGCATCCTTCTGTTCCTCATGTTTGTAAATACAGACTTGGCGTAAATTTACTGGAATGCCCAACTCCAACACAATCTGTCCTAGTGTCTAAAAACTTTTTCGTAATGCTAAAAAAGCTTTTTTTTTTTTTAAGCAAGTTAACTGCAGCTAATTTTGGGACGTAAAAAGTTAGAGGAGAAGAGTGGCACACCTACCATTTCAAAAAGTGTTAAAAGAAGCTGACTCTAACATAAAAGCAACCCAAACACCTTAACATATAATTTTATAGGTATAGTCTTCTTTGTTTGACACAGTTTGTCGAGGCTGATCCTTCTTTTGGAATAATTGGTCCGAAAGGAAATTAATTAACTAGCAATCAATCTATTAATTCATGCTGGACTGAGGAATTGAAAAATCCCCAAAAGATTCAAAATTGCCTATAAATATTACAAAATGGTGACAAAGCACTACTTTGTCGAAACGATCATCCTCAATTAACTTCAACAAAGTTTCTCTTAATGGCAGGATGCCACAGTATGGCAGCAAAGCAAGACCACCACTGAACACTGTTGAATTGTGCGTAGGTTTGAATGTGATTGTGAATAGTTGTTTATCTTGATGTGCCCCATCCTGGGTGTAGCCCACTTGTCTCACACGAAGTCAGCTGGTACCAGCTCACTCCAAGGAGGACTTGGGAGAAAGAAAATAGAATAAGTCATTAAAAGAAGAAAAAAAATCACTGAATTATCACAGAATGACACATATTCCTTGTCCTTACTTGTTGTTTCTGTTGGTCAGGTTCACTTCCTGTCCTCTCCCGTGGTGGTCTTCAAATTGGGCCCCTGCACTGTGACTATCACAAGACACCCCCCACCCACCCCTGCTCTCCCTGTGGATGAGCCTCCCGACCTCCTTCAGCAGGGTCTGGTAATTGCTACAGTGAGATGTGGATCAGTGGAGCTGCCCTAATCAATAAAGTCTTCATCAGCTATTTCCCCTGATGATTCTCCCTCATTTCTGCCTTAATTGTTCTTTTTCATCCAACAAGCTCTGCACTGTTTCTATGTGTTTATGTGTGTCTCGAAGGAGGAACAGCAAATGGAGGCCGAGCTAAGGGAACCCATTGAGAACCGTGACCCCCGTAGGAGCGACATTACAGCTGGTCCCTGCTTAGGATTCCCGACAAGCTGACACCAGAACCGTCCTGAAATCAGAGGTAGACTTAAGTCGTGTTCACTCGACAGCACCACTGTGTGGGAAAAACATCTGCTGTTAACTGTACAGGCCGTGAGTTTGTCAGTGACATGTGTGGAAGTGCTTTACATCGGTTAACAAACACCGGTCACAATGTTTGATACACGTAACCAGGCTCCAGCACTCCCTTGACCCTTGTAAGGATAAGCAGCTAAAAAAAAATGGATGGATGTTTCACGTTTTACACAATCGAATTAGATCATAGCTCTCAAAATGTCAGTGCAGTGTTCCCAAAATTAAAAACCTTAAAAAAATATATGTATAGTAAAACAATTATAATTTTGTATTGATATTATATATTTTGATTTTTTTTTTTTTAAGTCATGGATGTAAATAACTGCTTAGGTTTGAATTTTCCAATGTGGAATTTGTTTTTAAATTGTAAATTTTTCATTATTTTTATTTTTAGTGATAAATAGCCATTCGGACTCACTTATTCCACTTCTCCCTTAACATTTTCACTGTAAAAAAATTATGTGGGGAAATAAAAATCACACAAACATCAAAACCCCAAACAGTACAAATATTTTAATTATAGATTGTTTTAAATTCATTTTAATAATATTAATATACAGTACTTATATTTCGGAATGGCTTTCATTATTTATTTTAAGTAAAGTACAAAATGTACTCCATTGTTCAGGTTTGAATTTTAGAATTTCAGTACGTCTTTTTGCGATTCCTTTTTTTTTTTTTTTTTTTTTGAGGAGGGGAATTTACTGTACGTGTGATATCGTATTGTGATATTCTACCCACTGTTGATTTAGTCCGAAGTGGAACAAAACATTAAAAACAGATGTACTACAGTAATTTATGTAGTTGCACACCATTGGAGTACAACCCCAATGCTACATTAAATCAACTGACAATGTCAGTCGTGAGCATTATTTTATTCAAAAAGGCATAAGATTTCATTCTGGTCTTGCATTGGGTCTTATTAGATTGTCCCTAATAAAGTGACCATTCAGTGTACAGTATATTCCAAATTTCACTCTCCGCTCCCCTATGACCTTCATCCCAGCACCGTTTCGGCCCACAACTCCAGTGGAGAATCGGAGATGATGGCAGTATAATTGTGTTCCTTTAGCACTTATTGCCCTTCTGTGCCAGTAAAACGGTGTGGGACCGGCGCTGTCCCCGGGGGGAGGTGTCACCGTCTTTCACGGGACGCCCTCTCTAGGCTATATGGCTCTGCAGGCTTTGTCACTCATGTGGAGGAGTCTAGGAGTAAGGAGAAAGATGTCTATTAAAGCTATTTGCTGATTTAAAAAAAAAAAAAAAAAAAAAAAAAAAACAAGAAGCTTCAGTAGGTATATGTGCACAATTTCGTGTGAGGTGCTGAAAACTAGAGTGGGCTAACTCAATTTTTTTTAAATGAAGGTTTAGTTCCCATCTTGATGTATTGTTCCAACACTGTGTCGTGATGTCAGTTTTAATTGACAGGCTCAGTTTCTAATATTTTGGTTATTATCCTGTTTAGTTAAGACTTCTAGTGGAGCTCAAGGGAGGTCGATTCACGCAAGAATTTTTCACTAAATACTTGACAAGATCTCCATCAATAATTGTAGTGAGTCGAAAACAAGCTCATCTGCCTGAGGCTCCGTTGATTATTAGCAACCCCTAATAAGATATGACTTGACATTCCAGGGAATTAATAGTGGAGCGCCATTCCCATTAACCTTATTGATTTTTATACCTCACACTAGGAAGTATAGTGTTTTTCCCTTTCTCTCAGTACTATAAAGCTAAAAAAAATATTCAGCTTGAGTGAATATTTGGCTTAGTTACTTAAATTTAGAAAATATGTTTTTTGTTTTGGTTTTTTTTAATCCACAGACGGTTATTAGGATTTGGAGATAAGGATGAGGGTAAAAAGTGGGGTGGGGAATCTGTTTCCTAATATTGTCTTTTATATTATTCTATTAAAAAATATATATATATATATATAATATATATATATATATATATATATATATATATATATATATGGCTTAAGATTTACACATTTTTTTCATTAAAATGTTTGCACGGTGTATTTTTAAAAATAATGTATGTAATGTAATTTTATAATGTAATAAATAAGAGTTATTAATTAATAATGTAATGTAATTGAAATCTGTATAATTTTATATACCCCGTATAAACATTTTAATGAAAAAATTTAGTGTAATTCTGAAGAATTCATTATACATGCTTTATTTTTAGCATTAAAATACATACAAATAAAATGTTTTTTAATCTTTATTCAAATCAATTTGAATTAATTACTTTTCATATTCATAAATGTTCTTTGGAATTTACAAAACCTAATTTGTATCATTGCCTGAACTCAAGTCAGTGCATCTAATGAGAGTAAGAAAAATAATAAACTGTATGATAAAATAATCTTGTACTGATAAACTAATACATATATTTTAAAATCACAAACGAATGACATAGATACACAAAAATGTTGTGAGTTTTGCAACTAATTTGCAGTAATAGTTTTTCGCAGAGGATAAAGACTATGTGCATATTATTTGTGTTCAAATATCTGTTACTTAAAGGGTCATAACCACTGCTACATCATTGCTGGTTTCGTTAGCCCATCAATGGTGTTTTAAAGTGTGTGCTAGCATTAAGCTAGCAGAAATTTGTAATATGGCTTGGTTTGTGGAATTCTCTTTGCTTTATGCTTAGTTTTAGTGGAAACATTAACTGAGAGCAATCATAATCATCTCTTTTTTTTTTTTAAGAATTGGCTGTCTGCCAAACTGCTGATTTTTGTAAAGTTTCCTGGCACCATTGGTAGCGCTCATAAATTGCAATATTTTCAATATTTTGCTCTTGTATGTCAGAACCCGTAAGTCAGGCCATTCATAAGTCGAGGTGTTGTCTAGGTTTGAATTTTCAGTGTATCGTTGAGGAGGATTGAAGACATTTCTGTGTGCTATTTTTGTATCTCGTTGGAATTCTGCTTCTTTTTCCATTTTCTTTTCTTTAAAATGCACTTTTGCTCCATCATTCAAAATGTTTAATATATAGATTTACATTATTACTCCCCTGAGGATAATTAGGGAAATTAGGTCTTAAATCACTCACCAAAAAAAGGACTAATTTGACCCATTCAAGTGCACAAAAGCATGAAGTCTCCCATCGCGGTGATGAATATGCCCCTCTCGATTTTGCCTCTTTGTGTGCCTGGATGATGATTTATAGACCCTGTATGGTTGTTGACTCGTCGGGGCTTTACGGGGAAAATGAGATGTGAGTTGTCTTACAGCCGGGCCACTCGTCTCCTTCGGTAAGCGACAATAGATTGTGCTAGAGAGGGGATGGTGGGAGAGGGGGTGTCTTTTATCGACACATCCCATTACTGGGGTCTTCACATTTTACGGCCATTTCCATAAATTCTTGCCCTGGGGACAATCTCCTGGCCTGCATGGGGCTGATGGGGAGATCATATTGGGACTGTCTTTTGACGCTTCACCACACACACACACACACACACACACGCCACCTCCACTCAGTGATGGAGGCCGTCCCTCCCGGTGTTAAATGAGTTTAGAGATGATGAGAGTCTTAGTTCAGGTCAGTGTGTATTTACAGCTCAGTGACTCCGCTCCATCGGTTTCTAAAGCAAACAGCGAGGCTAAGGGGTTAACCGATCAGACCCACTGGGAGCAATCATGCAGTGGGGTGCGAGCGAGCAGGGGTAGAGCCATTGTCCTCCTATCAGCACCGCGCTATTAATCCATTACAAGCAAGCTTCAACTTACTGGTCACTCACAAGCCAAACAGCCGAATAAAGGTTGGAGAGTGGTTCTATGTATTTTTTTCATCTAGTATGTTTTTAGTCTGTTTTGTTGTCTGGCTGTCTATATAAATGTTAATCTATTTGATCGTATCTATTATTTGTATATCTACTTGTCTGACTGTTGAGTTATCTAGCTAGAAATATACACCTGTATTTATGTGGCAAGTTGTCTGTCTGCCAAACTGTCCATCTAATTGTTTTTCTACTGTCCAAAATGTCTATCATCTCTCTGCCCCTTTCTCATCTATCTATCTCTCTCTCTCTCTCTCTCTCTCTCTCTCTCTCTCTCTATCTCTCTCTCTCTCTATCTCTCTCTCTCTCTCTCTATCTATCTATCTATCTATCCATCCACACAACTATAAATTACAACCACATTAATACACATAGTTAAAATGTAAAAACTATTAGAAATTGGCATTTTTATTTTTGCCAATACACCATTTATGGGAAAGCTTATCTCTTGTACTCAATTTCATTTGAGCGTATGTCACCTTTTGTCAAAAGAGGGCGCTCTTAGCTCAAGGTTTTTTGACCTAGCAGGACATCTGTGCAAAATAACGTTGTTTTTTTTTGTTTGTTTTTTTTAAACAGCGTAATCGTAATATATGCCACTCTTACACGTTTTTTTTTTTTTTAATTATTTCATATCAAATGTACATACATCCAGAATCATATGGTTTTGTACCAAAATTGTGTTTTCGGTAGTAAATTTTTATGGGGTGTGCACTAATTCTACAGTTAAAAAAAAAAGTTAGTAAAATGATGCCATCTGCTGGTTTTATGGAGTAACGGACGTTGTTACACTGCCCCTTTAATCATTTTGAAGAAAGTGTGTGCGTGTGTGTATGTGTGTGTCTGTGTGTGCAATTAAGAAGGTCTGTTTGCAATTGAGATGTCAAACACAGATGTGCACACACGCACACACACTCCTTCACCTTTGTTTGTTCAACATTAGTGGCATCATCACACTGGGTCATTTTAGTAATTGAAGGACGGGTGAGTAGCATATTATTGCACAAGTACACACACAAAGAAGTGCCTCCTCATTGGGTATTTATGTGTGTGTATGAGAAATTAAAAACTCTTGTTTGTATAGTCAAATGTTTCTGAACTTCACCGGGTCAGCAGTACCCCGATGAGGCCTTCCTGCTGAGGAGCATTGATGTTGGCCAGAGACTGAACACTTTTTGTTGGAACTGACCCACAAAGTACAAAGGACTACTTGTGAACTTTGCCTCAAGGGAAAAAATATATATCGCTCAACAGAATTGTCAGTTTTGTCATTCGGTTAAACACATACTGCTAATCAGACTGAATTAGATTTTTTTTCCCTCCAATTAAAGTCACCAAAGGTCCTATTGTGGCATTTCTCCAAGCGTTTACACTTGTGTGTGGTATGGTAAGAGTGATTTTTCATAAATGTTAAACTTGGTCAATATTTACGATGTTAAATCATTTGGTATTCAATTCACATCATTATGTGATTTTAAAAAAAAAAAACTCTTACTTAAATGTGTGGTTGGGCATTTTGAACATAGCAGAACCTGCCACCGCTTAGCAGGTTGAGAAAGAATGTAAAGTAGGTGGAAAATGTTTTGTATATTTCATGCTGTCTGTGTTCTTTTCCCAGCTCTTCAAACCATATGCCTCACTTTTGGACAATGTGTGAACGTTATCGCGACGCACAAAGACCAACCGACAGTGCACTTGAGTGAGTGTTGCCTCTTATTATCTTTATTGTGCCTCAATTGCTGCGTATTGTGCTTGGCACCGGCCAAACAGGCTCTGCAGAATCCTATCAGAGTTCCTTCGAAAACACCCAGAAGACGTCTCGATGTTGAAGACACAAGGCAGATGACTGCCACCCGTATAGCGTGCACGCATGTGTTTAGTGTTAGTGGCTTCTTTAGTTCTGCTCGACTCCCCCTCGCTGTTTTGATACAGTCGGAGGTCTGACTTGAACTCTGAGCCTCCTTCAAACGCTCTTATCTCGAGACCGAGGTGCCGTCCTTTCCGTCGTCCCGTTCCCATAATAATCTTTAGAGTCTGTCCAGCTCTGGCACCTATCCCCGACCCCACACCCCCCTACCTCCACACCTCCTCAGACCTTGACTCCTGCCAACCACCCCCCACATCTTACCCTGGGGGCCACCCAAAGTGAAAGGCAGACACCCCGCCCCCAGATCTACTCACCATTGACCCTCTAAGACCACAACAGGAACCACATTCTTTCCTTTGTGGCCTGTCTTTCATCCTTGGCCACCAGAAATAACCTGCGAGGGAGCATTGTGAGTTCGAGAGTCCGCTTTTGTTGAGGTTGTGCCACAAGGTGCAGTTAAAGACGCCGACCTTCATGAACTGTCCAGTTGCAGTTGCTTTGTTTGAACATTAGGTGCAGTAGCGCTGTTGGTAGAAAACTTTGCATCGAGTTTGTAACTTGAAGACAGGCCTTCCAGGTATACTGAACCCCATTCATTGTGAGTGACACATTCCAGACCTACCCCTGCGCCATATATAGTTTTATCCCGCCAATACGCTTTAAACACATTTGAACTTACGAACACATACTTAAACTCATTAAAACAGTTTTTAAAGTGTACCTTAATGATAAGCTTACGGCCATGTTACCCGCCGAACGCCCCATCTCATCATATTTCGGAAGCTAAGCGGGTTTGGCCCTGGTTAGTGCTTGGATGGGAGACCACTTGGGAATACCAGGTGCTGTAAGCTTCTCTCCACGGCTGAATGCAGAGGGGTTGCGTCATCAAGGGCGTCCGGCATAAAACTGTGCCAAACAAATATGCGTTCATCTAAGGTGAGACGCTGTGGCAACCCCTAACGGGACAAGCCGAAAGGAGAAGAAGAAGGTGGTGTACCTTAATGATTGTTCTCAATCTCTTGCTGTCAAGGAATAGGAGGCTATCGTATAACATCACGTCGACTCACTCACACAGTTCTGCAAAAAACAGGCTAACCAAGCTTGGTTTGAACGTTTTATTTGTCACTATCAGCTAAAGTTATACTAAAACTGACATAGGATAAAACGCCATTGACTGGCCAGTGGAAACTAATGTAGATGTTTCAGCGATTAAAAACCTTCAAACAATTCCTGCTTGAACACACATGGAGCAACATTATCCATCCATTTTCTTTTGCCGCTTATCCTCACGAGGGTCGTGGGGAGTGCTGGAACCTCTCACAGCTGTCAATGGGCAGGGGGCACTGTACAGACTGAACTGGTTGCCAGCAAATTGCGGGGCACGTGGAGACAGACAACAGTCACACTCACAATCACACCTAGGAGCAATTTAGAGTGTCCAATTAATGTTGCCTGTTTTTGGAATGTGGGAGGAAACCGGAGTGCCTGGAGAAAAGGCACAGGGAGAACATGCAAACTCCACACAGGTGGGGCCAGGATTGAACCCAGGTCCTCAGAACTGTGAGGCCAACGCTTTCCATCTGATCCACCGTGCCACTGGAGCAACATTGTTTACAACAAAAAAGAAGAAAGCATTTTTTAAAACCTAAACATAGATACCTTAGATACCTTGGAATTAACGTGACAGTTTAGATCCCTCAGGTTGCAGTAAGGGAACAAAATGCAAAAAAATGGAAACAGGATGATATGAAATGAATAATGAATGAACAAATGCAGAGTACATTTTCCAATGATTGCACGATTCAGAATTACACAAAAACTGTCACCCCGTATATTAGCAACCTGCGGATTCATCCATTCACTTATTATTTTTTTGTGTGTATTGAAAATATTCTCTGTTTTGTGCTAAAATACCCGTTGATGTCTTTGTTTCAGGACATGCCAGTCTAAGGGAAATGCCATCTTATCTACAGGCAGTTAGAACTTTTGAAGGGGAGTGCCAGTTGCGCCCCTCTATCAGGTAAAAAAAAAAAAAATTCCCACAGATACACTCCTGCTAGACATATATCCTATAAGTCACATTTATGCAACTGTCACTTGTGTTGACCCAGAGGCAACAGCAGCAGCTTGCCAGACTCAGTGAGACAGGATCTAACAAGACAAGACAGTAGAAGGTGTGGTGTGTTTATTTTGTTCGTTTGGCTTCCTTCATTACACACGCACTTCCTGCTATGCCGATAACCCCTTTGGAATGGCCGTAAACATTGGGCCTATTCTTTGCCACGGAGGACATGTTTATCAGAGACCTTGCTGAATGGGAATACTGTAGTAGTAACACGTACGGGATTGTCAGTGTTAGTTACAAAGAGTTTGACCATCTCACAGCGAGGGATAAGGTAATATACACTGCTGAAAAAAAACAAGAACACAAAAATCACACGGAAATATTCCAGTCAAAAATCACGATTGATTATAAAGTCTACAATTGCAGTTTGTTGAGCACAATACGTAAGAACTCCACCTCCCCATGTATGGGCGTACTAAGACAATCAAGTCAAAACATTATTTTTGAAATGATTTTTGTAGACACATCTCAAAATCGTGCATATGAACTCCACATACCGGTATGCGCCCCCCACTATGTCTTTACCCCAACAAAAGTCGAAACATTATTTTTCATCCATTTCAATGAATCTCTTACACTGTATTTGATCTCCTTCAGTTGCACCTTGCAATTTTATTTTGACCATACAATTTCATAAATTTACCTCATTGGGTTCCTCTGTAGTGCCCAATAAAATGGCCTACGTGTGAGGTCCCGTTTTACTATAAGGCCAAATCCAAGTCTATGGCTATAATTCCCATTATGACCAGCGCAATGACTCTTTTAAAAGATGCAAGGCTGTGATACAAAACAGGTGGTGAGCACTAAGCGAGGGAAAACCACCCCATAGGAATTGTACAAAAGGAGGAAAAGAGACGTATTTGATCGCAGAATCGCTCTTAAACCTTCCATTTTCACGTCAAGCATTCTTTCTCCCTCCCGCTTGACAGCTTGATTTGGACTCACTGCCAACAATCACCTGAAAAATAAACTGCTCCAAGATGCTGAGGCCTACTGGGAAGAAAGAAGTCGAGTAAAAATAAGGTAGGTCGGGACATCTGGAGTCGATCCAGTCAAGGAGTCAATAATAAGATGAGAAGGATTTCACAAAGCACAATTGTAATTAGTATTCATTTTTTCATAAACCAGTAATTATCTTTAAGATTTACGACGACGTTCCTCAGTTTACTGTGATGTTGGAATGTTGCGCTCTATTGGCATTTGCCCGGCTCTTAATTGAACATTTTTGTTTCTTTTAAAAGCTAACTGGTAGTAAGAAAGCTGTGTTTTGTTATGTTACCGTTTACGTGCGTCAGGGCCAAGTGAGAGCATTAAGTGAGCCACCAAATCCAGAAATTGGGTGTTACCATGGAACATCATTGCCTTGGAGTTTTCAGTCAAACTTATGTACTGCGGAATTTTCACCTTCGGCTTAGGGCGTGCACCCAACTGAGTGTTATTATCGTTCTATTCTCTTCAGTTGTAATGGTATACAAATTGTAGTGGATGGCTCCAATTGACTCATGAGCCCTTGTCGACCCCAAAAAATTCCAGCGTGAATGCAAATCGTGGAATTGTGACTGGGGATTCCGCCAAAAATAGCTCAAAATCAATCGTGGGCCAAATAAGAATAAATACAATTTCATTGTGAATGCAGAGGAATCGTTACCAGAGACCCCAAAAAGAGCCCTTCCTTGACTTATGGGCCAAAGAAGACCAAATTGAAATTTCATTGTGAAATATGTCTGGGGGGAATAAAAACAAATAACACAGCTGAGTCGATGAAGATAGACGCAAAACTTCTCACTTGAAACGCTGCCTGGACCCATAAAAAGTTCCGCCCGAAACCGTGTTTTCTCTGCCAGCATCCATGTTTCACTCAGACGTTTGTTGCGGATGGACGCAATGTTAAGCCACTGATAAACCTTGCCAGAAATGTCAGACGAGCATCTGTAAGTGATTTTTAAGACACGGTTTATGTCTCATGTACCTATAACATAATGCAAGAGTGACCTGAATGGAAGTTTTTATTTCTTTTTTCCTAAAATGGTAACCACTAACACACTAATGCTAATTGCGATTGCTAACCATGTAGCCGTGAGCATTTTGTTGTCTATATGTCTGTGCTCCTAATTTATTTACCAGCATACAGTTTAAGGTTAGAATACTTAAAAAACATTTATGGGGGGGTCAATAGTACTAGTAGTGAATTTGGTCAAAACAAATCCTCTAAAATCACATTTGTGATAGCATAACAATAATGCTAATGAGCCTCCCTCCTCAGTGTCTTCACCTCACGTCCTCAGACCTGAACGACAATCAGAGGAAGCTGTTTGGTAAATATTTTGCTCCAGATAAATGGCTGTTATGCACACATCACAAAGTCGATCGCTCGTGTTTGAGATCAACTATCTAAACATGAAAAAAGTGAACATTGGCTTTTTTTTAATTCGGCTTTTGCTTCCATATGGCTGCACTTTAAAGTGGTCGAGGCTTCTGAGTGGGGGAGCAGAAATATAACACACATTGGAAAACACTTTGTGGTCTCTTTGTGGCGGCGACAAACACCGTTATGGCCCCACGGTATGCATATCCAGATTAAATAGTCAAAAGAAGCTTTAGAAAAAGTAAATCAGAAAATAAAGATACAAAAGTTTTACTATCGAGATTGTTGTATTTTGGTAAAAGTATGACATCATCCTTGCAACTTCATAACTTTCTCCAAAAATTCCAATTTTATTCTCTTCTATGAATTTACTCTATTTTTACATTTATATGTATAATATATAATTATGCATTTAATATGCCTCATTCATGGGAAAATACCGTTTAAATTAACTTATTTACAATATTACTTACTTTCTTTTAATTTTGACTCCTCATAATACCTATAAGTATGGTGCAGTGCTGCATGAATTTTTTTTACTTTTGCTTTTTTAAATAAATCGTTCCTATTGGAGATATGGTGGATGACCGGTTGGAGCGTCAGTTCAATTCCTGACCCCGCCGATGTGGAGTTTGCATGTTCTCCCTGTGCTTGTGTGGCTTTTCTCCGGGCACCCCAATTTCCTCCCACGTCCCAAAAACATGCATTCATTGGAGACTCTAAATTGCCCCTAGGTGTGATTGTAAGTTGCGAGTGGTTGTTTGTTGCAATGTACCATGCGATTGGCTGGTAACCAGTTCAGGGTGTTTGAAGAGAGCTGGGATAGGCTCCAGCAATCCTGTGACCCTTGTGAGGATAAGCGGCTTGGATTATGGATGGATGAATGTCCCTAAAGGATGTTTGGAAGGGGAATGTTAGGTTTGACGGGGTCAGTCACAATGTTTACAACAGGATTAAAATAATAAAATTAATTTAAGGGACATTCAATGTGGGGAAAAAAACAACAACAGCCTTTAATGGCGTTAAATTACATTTTCTGGGACGGCGGAGCATTCTTTTTTACTCATGAGGTTTTACTCACTCAACACAAATGCGTCCTTGTTGTTTAAATCAGCAGCCCCGCAATGAGTTCAGAAAAGCGGGCTGATGGGGGGAAAAAAGAATGAGGCTTGTACGAGTGACTAATGCAGAAAAGTGTAGTTAAAACTCGTAAAGGTCCTTCCTCCATCTCTCGCGACACCCAATCAATCCCTCGCTGACGTCCTGCACTCTGCACACGGCCACCCTTTAACAAGGCCTCGTTCACATGTTAACATTTTACTGATGTAACAGTGGCTTAGAACAGCCAACAAGGCCTTTCTTTGTTTACCCATTTACTTACATCAGCGCGATTGGATCTCGTTGCGATTAAATGGCCTTCCACGTATGCACGCATGTACAGTATGTAAACATGCTGATGTGGCGCTATCATGTGTCATTTTCATGATTGCTCTGGGCCTACCTCAAAGCCGCAAATGTCGGTTTTAAAACGATTTAATTTCCCTCACGGGATGATGAAAGTCTAATCTATTGACTGTATCTAAATGTGCCAGGAAAAACAAGTGCGCATTGTTATATGGTCTGTCTGCATCTGTTGCTACCGCTTGTGTGCAAACTTAAGTTGTTTGAAGGTTTGTAATTACCATCACGTGGATGCCAGTTTTAGTAGTCCATATATACTGTTTTGCTTCATGTCTTACCATTAAGTTAGCAAGCATTTCATAGGAAACTTTGTGTTATGGTAAAACAGCGCATAAAAGATACATACAACATACACAAAAGATGAAATCTGATTGAACAAACTAAATCAACAAGCCAGACACGATTGAAAAAATACACAGGACCACAGAGTGTTGGAAGTAATTTCATACAATTTCATCTAAGTTTTAATTGCAAGTCAGGTCAGTGCTTTTGATAATGTTTAGCCCAGTAGAGAAGGGTTCGAAAGGCCCTTAGTGCATGCCACTGTAATTAAACATCCATCCATCCATCCATCCATTTTCGTTTGCCGCCTATCCTCACGAGGGTCGTGGGGAGTGCTGGAGCCTATCCCAGCTGTCAATGGGCAGGAGGCGGGGTACACCCCGAACTGGTTGCTAGGAAATTGCAAGCCACATGGAGACAGACAATAATCACGCTCACAATCACATCTAGGGGCAATTTAGAGTGTCCGTTTAATTTTGCATGTTTTTGGGATGTGGGAGGAAACCGGAGTGCCCGGAGAAAACCCACGCAGGCATGGGGAGAACATGCAAACTCCACACAGGCGGGGCCGGGATCCAACCCAGGTCCTCAGAACTGTGAGGCTGACGCTTTACCATCTAATCCACCGTGCCGCCTGTAATAAAACAGTTGAACCTAAAAAAAACGTTCTTACATCATGATTAATTCATTTGGCGCCTTCTGATGTGTGTGACGGTTCACCACAGTCCGCGAGTAAAATAAAAATTGTCCGTCAACTAATGTGACTCATTATTCTCAAGGAATTAGCCATTTTTCGCAGTGGATAAAGAGTTTATGCCTGTGAGTGTTATATTGAATGCCTAAATGTGTTGCTGCAGCATTTTTGTTCAAATAGCCATTCCTGTAAAGTATTAAAAGAGTGCCACATAGATGGTGTTCCATCGCCAGGCTGTGGCATTTTGTTGCACGTTTCTGGAAAACCTGTAAATTCGGGTTGTATTGTTTTTATGATTCTAAATATTGAAAGCCGCAAAGCAAGCTCAGATTCCTGTAATGGTCGCAAATGAGCTTGCGGTGGGGTGTTTTCACATCTTAACCTCTGACTGTTATTGTAACTTCAAAATATAAGTGACGGTTGAGTGTGTGTGTTTTGTGTCCTCGTCTAGCAGTGGTATGAATAAATGAGCTGCTCTCTCACGGCTCAAGCCAAGAAGTGTATGCCAGCCCTCTCTCTGTGTTCCCCCCTCCCCGTCCTCCTCCTGCTGGCCTTGTGTTTGGTTGTTTGGCTAGAAATCACAACAGTCAAAAAAACTTTTTCGCTGGGCCTGTGGAGGCCATCCGAGCGGGCGTCTGCGTTCGGCGGGTGTTCCCCGGAGAGCGAACCCGCAATAATAGCCCGGGTGGAGCGGCTGGTGAGCTGCGGGGCTTTCCAACCCCCCCAAGAGTCTTTAAAAGGCTTCAGTAGGGCGGCTATACGCACAATTTCAAAAACCAGCGTTACACACCATCGGAAGACGGCTGAAGAATGCCTTGTGCGGCCGTCTCACGCAGATGTTGGCCACAAAATCCTGCAGGCGGCCTTGTACATGTGCACAGTTTGTTGTTCAAGTCGTAACGCTGCTCCATTCTTCCTTCCATCCCTCACTTGACTTCGCCTCTTTTACTTCGTTCTTCTTTTGGCGTTGCTTGTATTTGGAAAGCATTTTACAGTGAAGGGATGCACTGTGAACCACTTCACGGTACCCGTCTTGTCTCCTGTCTATCTGTCCCAAAAAACACTTTTCACATAAAATGATAGAATGGCAAAAAAAAAAAAAAAAGTATTTGTTGTGCTTGTGACAGGAGCTATGAAGAGGCGCTGCAAGTCACGCAAGAAAACCCACGCAAAAACAAGGAGTACATGCAAAGTCCGAACAATAAGGCAAGATTCAACCCCCAAACCAAAAAACTGAAGCAGATGTGGTAGCCACGAGGTCACTGTGCTGCTTGTGTATGTTTTTATCAGGCCTATCTCTAAATGACAATGAAACACTTGAATGGACTTTCACCTTGGGGAAATGTTCCACAAAGGGAGTAGTCTCACTTCTTCTTTTCCTTCCTCCAACATATACCTCATTATGTTTGTGTGTGTGTTTAAGGAGGGGAGGACTGATGATAAAGAAGTCGATCTCTCAGACAGGCATGAAGTGCATCTCCAAACAAAAAAATCTTGGCATTTTTTTGATCGCCGTGCACATGGGTACCCGAACACCCAATTCTTTGCATGTGTCTTTTTTTTGACACGTCGGGCTGGGGCCATCTTTGAAATTTGAAACAGACATAGAAGCGAGTTCAGTCCTAGAGGAAGTACAATACCGTAATTTGCCCACCACTGTGCTAATCCCCTTGCCGTCTTTGCTTACCGGCAATTGTCACCCTGCGCCAGAAGATGGGTTTCCCCTCTGCATGTGGGACTTAACAAACAATGGCTCGTATTTGACATCGACGGCGAGGATGTAAAGGCGGAGTGAAAACACGAGACAAGCCCCAGACGGATGAGTGTGTACAGTAAGCCTTAATCACACTGTCACCTTCTTTAGATGAGGCTTTCAATGTCATCAGACCTTAAAGGGATTGGTGCACTGGGGGTTGTTGGGTGGGGGGGCTGGACATATGATAGCTTTATCAATGGTTTTCTTAGCCGACTAATGGTCCTCCTTTCCAGCCAGATCAAACACGACTACCTCGACACATCCTTGAGTTGGAAGCACAACACCTATTGTGCCCATTCACACAGATTTGTGTTACAGTACAATTTAGATTATTGCTTGGTGGGAACTCTTGCACAGGAAGGTAGTGTTTTGTGGTGTAAAAATAGTTGCGCTTATTAAATTGAATGTGGCACCACAGTGTACTAGTGGTTAGCATGTTTTACTCAAGAGTCAAGGGTCCAGAGTTCAAATCTTGACCTCGGTGATGTACACGTTTTCAGGGTTCATGTAGACAACACATAAAATATTATGCTCGATAAATTGTGGTCAAACCTGACAAATGGCATCACCCCTCCTGGCATAACCCAATGGTTGATTTTCTGTCCTACAAAAAGACTTAGTATTTGAAGTACAGTTTAGGTATTGTCATTACAGTTAAAAAAAAACTTTCTTTATCAAGAAATGCTTTTGTTCAATGTTTTTATTTTTATTTTTTTATGAAATCAGACTTAAAAGAGGTTTATGCAGTTATTATGGTATTTTGTCATACCTCCGTTACACTTTTAATCTTGCACATCACATTGTGCAGCTTTCATTATCTCCCTCATATTCATTCACATTACTGGACGTATCTTGTTTTATCTCAGTTCCGTAAGCATAATTATATTACATAATAACGCCGCAGCCGCCTCAACACTCTAAAGTCGAACATGATCCATTCCAGAGGGTATTTCACTTGTAAATTTGTTCCGATTTTAAATTCAGTTTTGCCATCCTGTGTGATTTAAATGTCCAGGTAAGCATTTTGCTTGTGGTCAAAAGTTACACAAGTTGCCTCTTCATCTTAAAAGGAAATCTACAAATGAAAGATTTCAGCAATGTTTAAATTTTATTGTCAACATTGAATTTTTATTCTCTGAATTATGAACTTTGATTCCATTGCTTTTATGCACACAATCTAAAGAAACAGTCAACATGACAAAAAAAAAAAGTTTCCTCTATCTTCTTGTTCAACCTCCAAGGAGGTTTTTTTTTTTTTTGGGGGGGGGGGCCTCAATTGCTCTTTTTTTTTTAACCTCCTTAGCTTTGATAATACCAATAACAACTCTCCTTTATTTTTTGTTTACTAAGCAGACATCACAAGTTGATGCGGGCCAGATTTAATATGGACGCACTTATCAGTTTCATGTTCTTTGGTTATCTTGCCAGCAGCTTAATGTCAGTGCTGATAACATCTCCAAGCGCTGCCCTCTCGTCTGCAGATGTTTACAGATGTGTGACGAAGGCAGGCGCCTTTCCTGTGCACGCCCGCACTCCGTCTTGCCACTGCTGCCGTTTTATTATACTCACTTCCAATGTGGAATCCACACAAAATGGAAATGGTCTGAGGCTGCCCCACCTTGAGCATAAAAGTGTGTTGAACGTGTGCCTACAGTCTATTCCAATGAGGTTTTTTTTTTTTTTTTTTTGTATTTGTGTGTTTCACTGTCCTCATCAATTAACTGACAGTGGTTCGCCGCCATTTGCAAGGACATTATGGTGCAGTGGTGCAAGAACTGGTGCCTGAATGTAAAAATAAGTCAAAATTTTGTTTGAAAATCCAATAAATTGGGTGAAAATGTGTTTTAAAAGAAATAAATAACCTCTTTGTGTATTCCTGTCTTGATTTTTTTCCCCCACTTATGCTCTCGGGAGCACACAAACTGCAAGAAGAAATTGAAGTGAAAAGTTCCATGAACATTTGAACTTAGATTGCTGCATTCAAAGTCCAGAGTGCTAACCATTACACCATAGAACCACACATGTTGGTGATGGTGTTGTTGACAATGTTAGAACTGAAAACAGTCATATCCAAGTGCCACATTTGAGTGTTTTTAAATGACTGTCTCAATAAGCTGTTTGTGTAACTTTTTTTGCAGTTACTATAAAATGTATAGTTGGGATGGAAATCACAAGGTAACAAACAATGCGATATTAACATAATAACAGTGATAGCGCCTATTTAATGCTCTTGTCCTGCTTGTATTCCTTGTAGGATTGTAGGTTGTAGCTCTAACAGATACTGAAACTGATATGTTGTGATCACAATATTGTTGGGTTTGATTGTAGCATTAGCTTGCTTCACTTGCTTCCCATCCCCTGAGCTTGCTTGTTTATTTACCCTGCGGGCTTCCAGGCAGTACTTTAACTGCAACATAGAATATGCATGAAAATAGAACACTGTCAGCACAAATAAGGAACAAATGCTAACTACTAACCACTTTGAGTCATCTCGGGTTGTGCTTTAAAATTAGTCGGGTAATATCTCTCGCATTTATAGACATGGTAAATAGATAGTGTGGTGACAAGAAAAATGTGGATGTGAACATTTGATTTTGTTGGTGTACTTTTTTTTTTTTTAAATACACAGAATGACAGTCAAATTCCGAGGTCACTCACAGTTGTGGAAACTTCCCTGATGACAGTGAAATGTAATCCGGCAATAAGAGACTGTGTTCTCATGCCGACAAAGATTCCCCAACTTGTGTAAATGTGGCCTAAAAAAAAGAAGCCTCTGGCTACCCTGTTTTGCAATTTCCCTGATTTTTGTCATTATGTGCAATGTCCGAGTGGTTGGTTTTGCTTTGTTTGCACTTCCACACCAGCTACTCAACGTTACGCTCAACTAGTACAACTTGAAATAGCCTTCTTTGAACTGGTTTCCAGAGCAAGGGGGTCAGTTAATATCTCTCCTCTCCCCAGGTGGTGTTAACGGTGTTAGGGTTGTCGTCCCAGTCCAGTTAACCATGACCAGGCAAGCGGGTCAAAGGTACGGAGACGGCTGTCTGCCTCCATCTTCCTCATGGCTGTCGTGCCTGTGAGTAATCTCTGATTTCACCCTGATTGCATCTCCAGAGGCCTGACTCAGCCATGTTGGCTTTGCTCGCACATACGTGGTCATCCTTCAAATGCTCATAAGTACACGAGACGCTCACAGTACATTACTCTCTCATGTCTATAGCAGTGATTCGCTTTCAAGTACATTATAACCCACTGGGGGATATACACATTGGATTTGTTATCTTATCATAACTTTTTTTTAAATCTGTTTTATTTAGATTGTGTTATTTGCGGTGTATGTAACAGTACTTGACATCTTAGTATGCACCAAAAACGGTATCTCCTTCTTCAATTATGATGGATTTATGAGATTTTTATCTTGTCATAGATCCACTACCACTCAAAAGACAATCACACCCACTTTATTACTGAAACCTGATTACCGTATTTTCAGAAATATAAATGTTACGTTTCTATTCTCATAACCAACTGGAGGATACCCAGTGGCATATACCATGTGCTATGCTGTGTCTAAAACCATGGAGTTGTAGTTCTTCCTCATAATAATAATGGGAATATTATTTCCATATTAACCATTTTAAACTTTTGAATTATGTACTGTATAGGCCAAGGGTATCAAACTTATTTCTATCGTGGGCCACATTGTAGTTACGGTTTCTGTCAGAGGGCCATTATGGCTGAAACCATGAAAATCTTTAACTGACCCCTCATATTTACACATTAAATTCATCAACTAGTTTTGGAATCAGAAATCAAGGGTTTTTTCCAACTATTGTTGATGTTTGGTAACACAAAAATGCTTGCAATATATCAACGTCATCATTTATGATATGACAATTAAAAATTTTGGTCCAGACTTTAACAAAAATCATAAAAGTTGATACACATGGTTTGCCTTCGCAGGCCACATAAAATCATGTGGCGGGCCACATCTGGCCCCCCGGGCCTTGAGTTTGACACCTGTGAGTTTGACACCTGTGGTATAGGCAATAACATTAAGCATGTTCCTATATTGTCGGTGTAAAAGAAGTAATGAAATGAATGGCAGAAAAATGTAATGAATGGCATTTCCATTCAAATTGATGCTTGACAATTACAAGTGTGTTGACAACATGAATTAAACTTGTATCTCAAGGCACCCTTGAACTAAAACATTTTCATAAATAAAGTGGATACCTCATCAGGTTGCAAAATCTCAATGATTTTTCACAATCTTTACATATTTGTCTTTTTTTCCCCTGGCATAAATAATGACTTCAAATCCAGTTTGGTATTAGAGCAAAATTTATTGGTCAATAGAAAGGGACTGTCTCTAAAACTTATTGCTTCTAAGAAAAGAGTGACTGAACATAAAGTATCTAATAAGTTTACACAGGTATCAATCAATTGTAGAGCCAGAATTTTTTTTTTTTTGTTCATGTTCTGGAATCTTGTTCTAATTTGGGATCCTCCGTTCCTGCAACATTTCAGTCAGGTTTCAAATTATCCAACCACCGAAGCCTTCCACGTCAGACCGTCCACCGTCAATAGATACAGTATTTCAGTATTTCCTTTTTCTGTAGTTATTGTGGAGCGTACAACTTGAGTTTCCAGTGCGGCTGGCCGGGAGGGAGAGAGGGAGGCCCTCAGGCAGGCAGCTGTGCTCGACCCAGATCTTACAGTTGTTGATGGATGGACGCAAACCAGAAACAACATGTCTATTTGAGTAGGGCATTGTGTGTCACTTGGTGCCAGTGTATGCATGTGCGTATGTATTTGTTTCCTCTTAACACATGTGCATCCACGGTAAAAGCCAGTTTCATAACACAAACACACACACTGGGCCGCTGTAGAGCGGGAAATGTTTGGAAGGCATGGCAACCCATTTCCAAAATGGAATAAAAGCTTGGCATGAGATAGACTCGTCTGTGGGCCCGTGGCACTCCTTTTTCCTGTAATTGGAGAGCACTTTGTGGGCCTGGCAGGCGCAGTAGTGTCAGGGCCTGTGAAAAAAAAATAAAAATAACAAAAACACTTGGTTTGACGGAGTAGCACAGCACATCAACAGCAAACAAGCTAGCCATCTGCTCCTCATAATGGGGATTTATAATGAGTTCCATCTTCTGAGGATTATCTCGCACATGTTAAAGACACGGAGGGTTCAGGTGAAGTCGTTCAACTGCCCGCCGCCATGAAAATAAACACTTCACATAACTGCCAACTTTGAGGGCGGGGCTGGGGTGGTGGGGTGCCCTTTGGAACATAAGACATCCAGACGATTTTAATTCATGGAAATTAAGAATGTGGTGAACTAGTGGTTAGCAAGTCTGCTTTGCAGTTCTCAGAATGGGGGCTACACCCTGGACTGGTCGCCAGTCAATTATTCTCACATTAATCCCGATTAATTTATCGAATATTGATCACTATAATGTAAGCCCAATTTCAAATAGTCGTATGACTTGTTTTTTTGCAAGCATTTTCAACACAATTGAAATTTGACTGTGGGCTTTTTGATGAGAAACAACCATGTTTTATGGTCTTTAAGGACACAAGCGAGGTGGAGCTCTTCTCACAAGCACAATGAATATGTTGCATTTATGGATGCATTTATTTGACGCTAGTCCACTTACAAACCTACTGAATTCATATTTTTCCTCTACAGGAAATATTTTCTTAAGGAAGAATCTATCCTCCGATGCGTTGAAAAGGTTTCCTATTCTGTTTTTCAGTTTTTTCGCTCAGGCCCACCCAAGCCCTGTCTAATATAATATAAAATTAATGCTTTGCCACCATCTTGTGGAATTGTTACGCAATCCTGAATGTTTTTTTGGGCAGTGGGGGGCGTCAGTTACATCATGTATCACTATCTGTTGCAGGGGTCCATTCGTATCCAACGGAACAGTGCGCTTGGGCTTGTTTATTTCTATACATAGCGCTGTTTTAGGGTCTCATTTTTTTAACTTTGTTATGGCAAAATCTCCTTGTGCGAATGTTCTGAACTCCCATTTCAATGAAGAATAGAATCACGCCACAGGATGGTCATAGCTTAGCTTCCCATAGTTGTTGTGTTGGCCTCCCATGCCTTAATATCCGATGAATCAAAAAAATTAACCAAAAACACTTTCAATTTGAAACCACGTAATGAAATCCATCCTTCCATTTTCTATAGCGCTTGTCCTCATTTGGATCGCAGATGAGATGGAGTCTATCCCAGCTGACTGAATCCATATGACTGTTTGGATGTTTTTCTTCAGTTGTTGTCATGCAAATGTAGCTTCAGACTCTGCGGGTCTGAGATTCCCACTCTCAGGGTGGCTGCCACGGAACAAAAGCCGGCATTAGGGCACATTTAAAAGATGTAAATCATACTGGGACGCCGGGCCAGAGGGGAGGGAATGGCATTCACTGGGAGCCATGGTGACAAAGTGTCAGGTTGCACTCTGTCAACTTGGAGTGGGGAATAGTCAATCAGTGACATGCGACACTGCCAGCCACCTGTTTGAAGGCGCTGTGTCCAAGAGCACATAAGCACCTACTACGTCCATACGTGGAGGCGAGTGGAGACCGGACAGCTGTCCCAGACAGTGACTAAAAAGCTCACAATGTTCCCATCAGTAAAGTTTTGTCATCATCCACATAACAGTTTTTCTGGTGCTTGTCGATATTGGGGTCACAGCTAACTGCTGACTATTCCCGTTGATAAAGTACAATTGTTCGGATTTGCCGACGCTTTGATACTAGTTTCTCTCACAACTGCAATGCAAACTTGTTTACGTCCTCTCTTATGCGATACAAAACTAGAACTAGTTAACCAATGTGTTGGACATCACCTATTAACAGTCTGTCAATTCTCTATTACACTTATCCTCGTTAGAGTTGAGCTGGAGCATGACTTTGGGTGAGTGCTGGAGTGCACCCTGGTCTGGTCGCAAGTCAATTTGAGATCCTTTATTCATTTCGTTGTTTTTATGTTACTTTTTATTACCTTCTTTACAGAAAGCCATTTTTAGAACAATTCAGGAACCAATGAACGGTGGTGTTGCTGATTTAAAGAAGAATTGTTTTGATTTGCTTACAATGTTACAGTGGGTACAGAAAGTATTCAAAACTCCTTAAATTTTTCACTGTTATATTGCAGGCATTTGCTCCAATTATTCAAGTTAATTTTTTCCCTCAATCATGTACACACAGCACTCCATATTGACAGAAGAAAAAAAACAAATTGTTGAAATTTATGCTGACTTTTTAAAAAAAGAAAAACTGAAATATCAGCCATAACTATTCAGACCCTTTGCTTAGTATTAAGTAGAATCACCCTTTGGAGCTGATAAGGATACAGTCTTTTTGGGAATGATGTGACAAATTTTTCACACCTGAATTTGTGGATCCTCTGTCATTCCATTACACATTGTCGCCAGTTTTGTCAGGTTTGATGGTGAACATTGGTGGGCAGCCATTTCCAGGTCTATCCAGAAATGCTCAATTGGGTTTAAGTCAAGTCTCTGGTTGGGCCATTCAAGAACATTCACTGAATTGTTCTGAAGCCACTCCATTATTTTAGTTGTGTGCTTAGGGTCATTGTCTTGTTGGAAGGTGAACTTTCAGCCCAGTCTAAGGTCCTGCATATTCCAGAGAACCTTTATCCCTGTACCTGCCTGCATTCTTCTTTAATTTAATTGGAACCAGTTTTCCTGTCCCTGCATCCGGAAAACACCAACAAAGCTTGATCCTGCCACCACCATGCTTCACTGTTGGTACTCTATTGGACAGGTGATGAGCAGTGCCTGCTTTTCCGCCTAACATTAAGGCAAAAAAATTCTATCTTGGTGTCTTCAGACCGGGAAATCTTATTTCTCACCATCTCCTGACTGCATCTCTGGAGCTCAGCCACAGTGATATTTGGGTTCTTCTTTACCACTCTCACCAAGGTTCATCTCACCTGATTGCTCAGTTTGGCTGGACGGCTAGCTCTCGGAACGTACCTAATGTCTTCCATTTAAGGATTATGGAGGCCACTGTGCTCTTTGGAACCTTAAGTGCAGCAGAAGTTTTTTGTATTCTTGGGATCTGTGTCTTGCCACAATTTAGTCTCTTAGCTCTTCACGCAGTTCCTTTGACTTCAAGATTCACATTTACTCTGACATGCAATACACTGTGAATTGTAAGGTCTTATATGAAAAAGGGTGTGGCTTTCCTAATGAAGTCCAAACAGTATAATCAAACAGACGTGGACTCCAGTTAAGGTCATCTCAAGAATGATCGACAGCACCCAAGTTAAATACCTGAGTGTCACAGCAAAGGGTCTGAATACTTATGGCCGTGTGATATTTAGGTTTTGCTTTTCTAATAAATGTGTAAAATTCTCAACAATTCTGTTCTTTCCAGTTAATATCCCATGGTGTATTTTCATTAATTGGGAAAAAATGAACTGAAATTATGTTATCAAATGGCTGGAATATAACAAAGAGTGAAAAATACTTAATGCTGAATACGTTCCTACCCACTGTATTGTAGATTCTCTCACCAGCAGAATGAATAGATGTTTGCATTCATGTGACACAAAACCCCAAAACAACAAACTACCTTGCTGCACATCTTATATCCTTTATTTATAGGGCTTCACCTCAGGATCGCTGGTGTGTTGGAGCCATTCATGATCACATTCCCTGAGAAAACACTCTCAAGCGTGGGGAGAGCATGAAAACTTGACACAGAGAGATCGGTGCCAAGATTTAAACTTCAGAACTCTGAGGCAGACGTGCAAACTAGGATTCCATGAAGTGAAAGGTGTTCTCCTCCTCCTGTCCAAAGCCAGATGGGATAGGTTCCAGCTCATCCATGACCTCGAGATGGGGTGGGGGGTAGTATTTTCCGCTACGAAATAGTTGACTTTTCAGACTGTCACGATACTCTTTCCCATTTCCGTTTGAAATGATTGATAGTGTTGTCATTTGAAATCCAGAGGCACAAATAGTTGTTTCGGCCATTCTGTCACACAGCAACCAAAATTTGGAGCAGGAAAACATCTGAAAATATATCTGGAAGTGGAAGTTGTTGGAAAAAAAAAAGCCCGTTATTGTTTATGAGTAAATCCTTGAAAAACGGTCATCTGTGATCAGCCAAAAGAACAATTGTGGACAATAGGGCTTGTGTTCAGAACCCTTTTTTGGCAAATTTACTACACCATTGAGACACTTTATTTGTATAGTGCAAGCACACCTGGCAAGCCACCAGTATGCTATGAAGTCAAGTGCAGAGGCCACCTCATGAAGCACCTATTATGGGGGGGAAGGTCTGAAAATGATTACATTTGGGTTCAAGGATTATGGAGTTTAAAAATAAAAAAAGAATGACAGTCAAGGTTTGCAATTCAACGATAAGAAACACATGAACTATGATGTATAATTTCATCCATCCCACAAAAACAGATAAGCTAGGTAAAATTCATCAACAGCTGGTCACACATTAACATATAATATTGGTAATACAGTTACAATACAGAGACTGGTTTGGGAAAAAAAATGATTGGGATCATCTTATATGTAGAAAGTGCTAAGTGGCTAATGTTGACTTTTTGTTCGAGTAAACTGTAAAAAACAAGGTCGCCATCGTTGATACACTTTCAGACTGCAATGAACAGGAAAAACATTAAAACAGACATACAAAATGAATGAACTTGCATGAAGCACACGCTAACACTGAACTTACCCTGTGCTAATCAGGCGATTTTAATTTTTCAGTGGGTGAGAGACTGGAACAGCTTCATGGCGTTCCCATTTGTTTCAATTTGAAAAGAGTGTTTGCGATACAATTGGTTTTGCATTGCGAGTGTGATCACGCAACGAATTAAATTCATATCTCAAGGCACCACTGTGCTCCCATGGATGGATAGTAGCGTGTTTATGCATGTCTTTCAGAACTCCTCAAAAGAGCCAACAAAGCTCTTGAGAGCATCATTCCGATGCCTCACAGCGCCTTAAAAGGCAGACGTCCGACAGAAAATGACGTCACTGTTTTGACCTCGTCTCAAGTCCCTGAAGGGAAGTTGCGGTGCTTTTTTCGCTGACAGAGTGAAAGAGAGTTTGCTTTGAAAACACAGACAATGTTTGCCCACCCGCGTGTAATCGAGGCCGTCCAGGCCGCTGTTGATTTGTGTAACGTAGCCTTTCCTGTCTACGTTGGCTAGCTACAATGCTCCCTATTTATAGACGTTTTGCCTCAGATATTAGCGCTATGGCTTGCTCAGTCGCTCATTTCCTGCCAGAAAGGAAACACGTGTGTGTGTGTGTGTGTGTGTGTCTGTGTGTGTGTGTCTGTGTGTGTCTGTGTGTTTGGGGGGTTGCTGACAGAAACGTTAGAAAGAAAAGTGCTATCATAAAACAACTTGGTTCGTACATCACAATCCACTCATTGGGGGACCAAGCACAGTGTTATCAACATTTATAAACACTTTCTATACTCTTAAAAATACAGTAATTGATCATAGTATTAGCCACTATGTTCCTCATAATGTGTTCTAATTCATTTTTCTTTCAGTTTTTTTTCCCAGTTTTGTTTTACCCTAGGACGTGTTTTTCTAACCACAAAAATAAATGACACCATACACTCGAAACCTTGTGATATGGTGAATTATGTGCGCTATGAATATATGTACATAGAAAAATGGGAATGCACTCAATCTGCAATTGGTAAACCGTGAGGGAACACTGTTTTTCAAATGAGGCACCTCCCCAGTTATCTTTTGAGTGAGCATCTGGGTATGAGTTGAAGCCCATTTGTGTTTTTACTCCCTATTTTTGAAACAGATACAATATCTGTACTTTGTACTCACTTTGTCACTTTGCTACTTTTTTAAACCATAGATGACAATGCAATGTATTGTGATTAGGGTGTGTATACGTGTGCAACTAAGTTGTTTATTTTTAATTCCCTCTGGCAGAGTTGTAGCCTACATCAGCAAGATCATATTAATGATGGAAAAATAGTTTTCAAGTGATTTAACTGATCTCGATATTTTTTATACCACAAAATCCGTCCATTTAACGGGGATGTGTTGACTTGTTATATCCACTATATATAAATCCATCCAGTTTCCATATTGTTTGAAAAATGGAAAACCTAGGGTTGCTGGCGTGCTTGAGCCTATCCGAGCAAATTTTGGGTGAGAGGCCGTGGGTAGACTGAACAGGATGCGAGCCAATTGCAGGGCACATAAAAACAAAACTATAACTATACAGAGGATTTTAATGTCTTCAGATAACCTACAGTGAATGTTTTTGGAATGTGAGAGATAAGTGGAGTACCCAGAGGGAACCCACCCAGGCACAGGAAGAACACGAATACCCCACAGGTGATGCCAGATTTGCACCCAGGTCCTCAGAACTCTGAGGCCGATGGGCTAATCAGTCTTTCACTATTAAATTTTGGTAAAAATACATTTCTACTTTTGTACTCAGGTTTCAGCATTGTTGCTTTTAGCTTAATAAAGAAGTCAAAACAGTACTAATTTTACCATCATTTTTTGTACCTGTACTTCTACTACAGACTACAGCGCCCAAGTACTTTTACCACCTCTGATGTTGACCGATCGAGCATGCTGACGTCCCCTTACTGCTAACAATTTTCCAGTCCGGGCTCGCGTTATTTTGTCAATGTGTCGTGGGTGCGCGTTTGTGTAAGGCAACACCTCTTGCACTCGCAGATGTCAGAGTTCACCTTCCTTCAAGGCCCGCCGTTGAAGGAAAGGCCGCCGCTGGTCCGGGACATCCTGTTTTGGGATATAAACACTGTTGTGCAGCCAGGGATTTCCCTCCTCGTGTCGGAAAAACAATTTGCAAACAACCTCTCCCACCCCGGTGCCTTTTGATAAGGCTTCAATGCAACTTAAAAAGAACCGATGGAAGAAAGTCTTTTGCAAGGTGGCAGCTTCTTGGAGAGACTTCAGAGAGATGCGATTAGAAAGCCAAGAAAATGCTTGGCTGAGTCTGGATGTGATAGGTGCACTGGAGCTTTTTGGGTTCAGGGACCCCTTAGAGCAGGGGTGACAAATTCTTTTTTTGTCGTGGGCCATATTGTTTCCTTAAGAGGTAATGTTATGACTGAAACCATGTAAAATATTTCGTCTCATAACTGCTGGTGAATAGGGGGCGTTCGGGTGCCACCCCATAGCTGCTGAGTGACCTTGAAAAGGACATGAAATTAAATTATGCAAATATTTTAAATTTGATGGATTTCAATTTTCAACTAGGAGTAGGATAAATCCTATACTGTTAAAGATGAGTAAAATTGATTCATTAAGCTCTTTGGTAGTCCCATTTTCTGATGCAATTTGGGGTTAGGGCACATTGACGTTTTCCCATTGACTTTGACTAAATGTTTGACATGTGCAGTCAATTCTTGTGAAATACAAAAGATTTTGCGGAGGTAGAGCTTTGGAATGCAGCACCCTTGAACACTCAACTGGGTTAGTGGAAAACCCTCCCGCCCCTCATCAAGTTTACTGTAAAAGGCGTTGTGTGGATTTTTAGTCTTGACTGTCAGGCATAATCCCTTCCCCTCGAATTGCAATGTCACAGTATTTCCAAATTTCAATCAAATGAGGCTCTGACCTGATTAAAGATGCTACTCCCATAACTTTAACAAGTATCCTTGGCAGTACAATGCTTCAAGATGGCCCCAAGGCAATGCTTTAATTATATTAGACATGGCTTTGGCCTGATCACAAAAACAGCAAATATTTTTTTTTTGTCATGACTAACGAACGACTCTTATCAATTAAATCAGCAAATTTGTGGATGTGACATTTTCGCTGTACTGACTAAAACTACTCCGACAGCTGGGAATAAAATGCAAGTTAAGAGGTCCGGCATGCACTTTACAACCTGCAGTTATGTTTTTGTAGATTATCGCTTAGGTTTTGTCGATGGAAACTTTTTTTCAGATCATGTTATCGTTCATTCTGTCAGTCATGTTGACGCTTGCTTGTCAAGCTCGTATTTTTTCCTCATTTCCAACTTGCGAGACACTCTTGACTCTGCATGTTCCACACGCTCTATCATTTAACCGAGGAAATAAAATGAGACAATTGGTGGCAAATGGAGATTTATTTCCATGTCCAAGAACCTCCCGCTTTGTGCTCTCACTCTGCATTTACACTGCTCCATTTAAAAAAAAAAAAAATGAAATAGAAAAATAAACATTGATATCACAACTAATTATTTAAGAGTTTAATTCAAATATACAATTTGCAAGTGAATGGATATGTTTACATGGACAGCAAGAACCAAGTTTAAGAAACTCTTGCTTCATTCCTATCACCAAAACTTCCATTTGTCAGAAGTTTGTGCTATGAATCAGATCCATAATATTTCTAATCAAATTAGGAGTGTCCATGTAAACAGACCATATCTTAAAGCTTATTGAGCCTACATTCAGCAAAGTCAGAGTTGTGTGTCGTAGTATACATAGTCGTCCCTGCATCCACTTTGAGTTATAGGAAAGAGATGCCAAGCTAAGCTAAGGTCGGACAGGTCACCAGGTGGGAAGACTGTGGCTGATCTGAATTTTTTTATTTTTATTTTTTTAAGACTACTAACCCCCTCACGTTCACGCTCCAGAGCAATTAAAAACAACTAGAGTTTAAAACAGTCCCAGTTTTCAAGGCAAATGTGTCCTCCACGTCTTTTAACAGTCCAACGTCTTTCCCTTTCAAATGAGTAGAGACGTTTCATAACCCTTCCGTTCGCTGCTGAAGATTCGCTTCAATTCCTCTCGATCTGCTCGAGGTCCAGCTCTCCCCCAAGCTGGAAAATGTCCCTGGTTGCTTCACGGTCACCCTTCCAGAGGGCGACTTCACCCCGTGGTGAACCAGATCTGGAGCCCACGCTACAGGCCGAGTCGCTATCCAGTTCCTCGTCGGACGAATCCTCGCCGTCTCCCGTCACCTCCTGCCGGGGTTCCAGTCCTAGCTCAGAAACAACGGTGAATTCCGTTTGACGCTGGCTTGATGGGGGGAAGCTGGAACGGCAGCTGTCGTTGAAGGAAAATCCGGGGCAACTCAAGCTCTGGAAAGTCTGGAGTTGCTATAAAGAAAAAAATACAAAACAAAAAGAATGATATTAATGAAAATCTACATTTTCTTGATTTTTACTTAATATATTGAAATATGGGGAAGGTTGACAACTGATGAGCTTCACAGCTCTGAGGATACGGTTTCACAACCAGTCTCGCCTTTGTGGAGTTTGCATGTTCTCCCCGTAGTTTTCTCTGGGCACTCCGGTTTCCTCCCACATCCCAAAAACATGATTCATTGAAGACTAATTTTCTCGCAGGTGTGAATATGACTGCGAATGGTTGGTTGTTTGTAAGTGCCCTGGGATTGGCTGACAACCAGTTTAGGGTGTACTACACCTCTCGTCAAAAGATAGCCGGGATTGGCTCAAGCACACCCCGACCCTAATGAGGAATGGAAGATGAATGCATAATTTTTACTGTACTTCAGTAACTTTTCTTTTTCTGAATTTTACTGCCAACTTTTAATATCAGATCTCTGTTCTTTCTAGTCCTCATTTTGGGAAAATAAGATCGTAATTTTTGTTTTAACCTCTGTGGGCACCACGTAAAAGAAACAAAATGAAAAAAGATGAACAGTCAACTGCAGTTAAGATATCAATTGATCTTGGTAGCTTTGTTTTATTGGGGGGAATTTTTATTTTGAGGTTTTCCTGTCACTTTTTTTTTCTCTTTCACATGCCAAACAATGCATCTTGTGTTTCCTTGAAAGATTCATTTACACATGCAACCAGACGTACAGAGCTGTGGCCATTCTACACAGAAAACTGCAAACTGTGTGCCATTTTTTGCTTTGTCAAGACTGCTCGCTAACCGGACTTTGCTATCATTCAAACAATTGACCTTGAAAACATTCAAGCGGCCAACGAGTCTTATCCCGAGTCAACCTAATACTCGTGAACACTGAGCTCCTCTTTATACAGAACCAAAGCAAACATTCAGCACTGCGAAAAGGGCAAAAACATCTTAACATCATAATAAAGATTACAGTGATGAATATTTGAATTAGACTTTCGCAGTCACAAATCAAAAGTTACATAATGCGATTTACGTCACATGATGTGGTTGGGGGACTTGAATGTATTAAGCTTGCAAGTGGAACTGAAAGGAAGTGATTTACTGTACATGATATGCCCCAGTCATTTACATTTGTGCAGAATTGAATATAAGTGAGTGAGAGTTAACTTCTTCAAGATACTGTAAATGTCACATTTTCTGATATAACTTCTTCGAATCATGCGTGACGTTGTTGCTGGACTAAAATTGATATTCATTGCACTTGCAAGAGGGGTAGAGAGGAGGAGTTGCAAGACGAGAAAGCAATTTGTGACAAACAATCAATAGCATAGTTTTTAGTCACCTAAAGGTTTTGCAAGAATAAGGTGAACTTTTTTTTGCAAAACAACCCGTAACTCTCTCCATTGAGAAAAAATCTGAGATTAATAAAGTTCTAATGTTGTCAGATAAAGAAGTAGCCATGTGGAATGCAGTGCAGGGAAGAGATTAATAATCTGTGGAGTAGCAAATGTTTGGAGGCATGGAGGTGAATGGATTATGGTCTTTTTTTTTTTTTTTTTTTTTTTTTTTTTTTTTTTTAAATTGAGGACCGACAACTTCCCTGTTGCCATGAACCGGGAGTCTCCCGCTAGTGGTCTGAGAAACAAAAGCAAATACTTCAGGTGATAAAAAGAGTAGTGGGAGGCCTTTACTGTCTGCCACCAGAATGGGGGAAAAAGTGGGATTTGTACACCCTCTCTGTTTAGTCCCCGTAGTATTGCTTGACTACTAATTATCCCAGCAGAGGAGGGGGCTGGGGGAGGGGGGGGTGTCACAATGTGCTTTCCATAAAACCCTCTGGGGACTGCCAGGGATTTGGGAGGGTCTGCTGGGGTTACATTTCTGTAGTGTGCCCAGCTTTTCATACCACCCGCAAACGGACTACACCCATAGAAGCACTTAAAAACACATGCAGGCGATCATTATGTCAGGTTTCACGAGCTCGAGTCACTTACAAGATGGTAAACGAGGTTTTGGCAAAGCGCAGTTTCAGCACATTTGAATTGTCAGGTTTTTTGTTTTTTTAAAAATGGGTAGATGTCATTTGTCAATGAGGTTAACAAAAAAGTGGATGTAAAATAATTCATAATCAACTGCAATTTTTCTCATTTAACATGTATTAAATTATTAAATTAAATAAAACATGATTAAAGCATGATTAAATGATAAATACAATTAATTGCTTATTTGACCAGTTTGTATTTTTATTTACAATAAATCAATTTAAAAATTATTCAGTGAATAATAGTGAATAAAGTGAATAATTACATTTTAATAAACATTTTTAGGGCAAGCACAGCTAAATGAATGCAACAAATACAATATTTATACGTCTATATGGGCCCTGTGATGGGCCGGCGGCCAATCCAGGGTGGACAGAGCCCTTCACCATGATTGGCTCCAGATCACTAATGTTCCAGATTGAGGTCTAGCGCTAAATGATGTTCAGCACAGTTTTGAGCTGGTTCAGGTTTTGCACCCCACATCACAGTTGGACAGGACTTCAACATATATTCATTGTGGCTTTGAAAGGAGCTACTTACTACTGTGCTGGTGTGTTCTATGCTTCAATACTCCCATAATAAAATAATATCAGGGCACTAAAACAAACGTGTTAAGCATGATGCCAACCGTCTCCTTCAGTGAAAGTGCAAAGAAAAAAGGAAGGGAGGCCATTTGAAAACACCAAAATGGATAAGTGTATCGAAATGAGGTCAGTAAGCAGCACTGTGTGAGGAAAAGCACAAGCAGACAGAGTGTAGAAGGAAAAGACATGCGGGGAAGGAATCTTGAACTCATTCCTGATGAGCAGACGACACAGCCGCACACCTCCGCATCAATCATTCATCTGCGCTGTACCGAGGACGCGATGCAGATAAGCGTACATAGTTTTGTTTTGTTTAGTACATGGAGCACGGGCTGTTATTTAACGCGAGATAACCCGTTTACACGGCGAGCCACGTCATGTCGCCTTTGCCATCCCACGTTGCTGCTCAGCTATGCTCGTCATGTGTGTCATGTCAGGAATGGCCACGGCGGGGTGTGGGGGGGTGACCAGTATTAACAGAGCTGGAGTTAGAACTTAAAAAAAAAAAAAACGTTTTATATACGCATTGTATTACCTTTCCCACATGTTTTAAACACTTTTTAAACATCATAAGCATTGTTGACCGCAAAAAAATTTGTATATTGTACAGAAAATAGTCCAGTAAGTGTAGTGTGTGTACCTTTCAAAGGGAGGGTCTCGTGGGGTGTGTGTGAGATGGCTGAGTGTGTATGTGAGTGTCTGTGTAAGAGATGTGGCTGAAAGCAGCTTCTGTCTGGGTTTTAATTGTGTTATTTTTAGTAAACAGAAAGGGACTGCGTGAACTGTACAGTCTAAAAAACAATTACAAAAAAATGCAAGAAGTAAGCATTTGGAAATTTATCTAGTCGCAGATATTTTTACGAACCCATCTTCTATTCTTCCTTGAAAATGAGTGCTATTTTGGTGCTCAGGCCCAAACAAATATCAGTTTTGGTTTGTTTGGTGGCATCTTGGTGCCAAGGAATTCTTCAACTGAGTTGAGGAGCTTCAAGTAGACAAATTTGTCCTTTGCCACCTTCGTGGAAAACAAGATCACCCCATTCCCCCCTTCCATAAGCTTTTTGTTAACAAGCCAAAGATAGCAGGCCCTTTTCACTCACGTCCACTCTTAAATCACTCGAACATGGCAGCAAATCACGCCCTGCAGGCCCCACCTTCCGCAAATGCTGCGTCGACTTTTCATTCGGCAAGCGGCCTCGAATTTGGTGATAAAGCTCGGACTCAGTCTGACGGCTTCCCACTGCCGCTCGAGAGGGGCGAAAAAAACACAGCGGCCGGCCAAGGTGGAAGGGAAACTGCCAGGCATGCAAACAACACAGCGGACAGTTTGGCAGATTATTCAAGGAATTTATTTGGGGGTGGTTTGGCGGGAGGCGGGTCATGCGTAAATACCCGCGATGGTGACTGATCGCTGACTAGCATGTCATGCACCCCAAGAATTCACAGCCATCGTTATTGACGCGATGCAGGAAGCTGAAGGCCACGTTACGACGTGTTCCGCTGACACCACACACTGGAGACTACGGAGTTATGTGTGGACCCCAAACAACACACACACACAAATTCACAAACTTCTGCAGCGCCAAACGTGCATCTCAACCTCTTTCACATTGCAAAATTTTAAGCTTATATGATTGTGGCTCGTTAAAAATGTCCTCAGATTTTTTTTCCCCCTCCCTTTAGAATACAGGCCCTTTTCCAAACAGTTTCTCTTTTGCTCTTATGGGTTTTATTTTGTAATGCTATGACAATAAAAGTTCAATTTAAGCAG
This sequence comes from Syngnathoides biaculeatus, assembly GCF_019802595.1. Lineage (NCBI taxonomy): Eukaryota > Metazoa > Chordata > Actinopteri > Syngnathiformes > Syngnathidae > Syngnathoides > Syngnathoides biaculeatus. The sequence continues at coordinate 7,192,069 of NC_084651.1, read as the reverse complement.
AAAAAAAGTTATGTTACAAGAATATTTTATTCTGATTGCAATGTTAGGATCAAGTTGTAATAATGAAGTCATAATATTTTGAGGCTGACGTAATGTAAGTATAAGTATAAATAAATCACAAACACAGACGTCGGAGGCCCGCAAAAACAGCAGGCGGATGACTTTGAGCTATGTGCACTGAGGGAGCCGTGGGGTCCTAGTGCCTGTGCGCGTTTAATTATCTAAACGTTAGTGAGAAAATTACACAAATAACTCACATATTACACTTTTGTTATATAACCGATCCATTTTCTGAGCCACTTATTCTCACAAGGGTTGTGGGAGTGCTGGAGCCTATCCCAGCTGTCATCGGGCAAGAGGCATGGTACACACTAAACTGGTTTCCAGCCAATTGCAGGGTACATGGAGACAGAAAACAGTCGCACCCAAAATCACACCTAGGGGCAATTTAGAGTGTCCGTTTAATTTTGCACGTTTTTGAGATGTGGAAGGAAACCGGAGTGCCCGGAAAAAACCCCACGCAGGTATGGGGAGAACATGCAAACTCAACACAGGTGGGGCCGGGATTTGAACCCCGGTCCTATGAACTGTGAGCCCAACGCTCTAACTGGTTTCCCCACCGTGCTGCCTTCATCATGTTTAGACTTTTATTATTTCTTTCCCACAGTGTACCCTTATTACGCCTTTGTAGCATTTCATTTTACATCAACACACCTATAAAATCCAGGACAAGTTCATGACGGTGTACGGAGGTAGTTTAAAAAAAAAAAAAAGGTTGGCAGTAAAACAGGTAAGTGTCTTGTTAATCTACAAGTGAACCTCAATGTATTGTGGAAGTCTCGGGCTGCTGTTCATCTAACCGAGTCAAAGTCCGTTTGCATGCTGAGCTTCCTTTGAAAAAAAACTGACACAAAGATGGTGGGAACTACCAAAGATGGCCCAAAAACAAGAAGCAATTAAAAATAATTATTCAAATATTTTAAGTATGTAGTAGTATTAGTAATATATGCCAGTGTAACTTTATAATCATTTTAAACGAACACAACATAAAATCTAAAAAATAAAAAAGAGCACCTAAATAAATGCTTGGAAACACTTCTGAAAGTTCAAATGCAAATGCACTGTACTTAAAAGTTAAATATAACTACAGTGTATTCAACAAGTGTACAGGTGATAAGGGATAATCGTTAAAAATGGCCCACTTGAAAAAGCCGGTCCAATTTATATTAACTTTGGCTTCTTCTTCTTCCTCTTTGCCTTTCGGCTTGTCCCATTAGGGGTTGCCACAGCGTGTCATCTTTTTCCATCTCAGCCTATCTCGTGCATCTTCCTCTCTAACACCCACTCTCCTCATGTCTTCCCTCACAACATCCATCAACCTTCTCTTTGGTCATTCCTCTCCCTCGTTTGCCTGGCAGCTCCATCCTCAGCACCCTTCTGCCAATATACTCACTCTCTCACCTCTGAATATGTCCAAACTATCGAAGTCTGCTCTCTCGAACCTTGTCTCCAAAACATCCCATTTGGGCTGTTCTTTTAATGAGCTCATTGTTAATCCTATCCAACCTGCTCACTCCAAGCAAGAACCTCAGCATCTTCATTTCTGCCACCTCCAGTTCTGCTTCCTGTTGTTTCTTCCGTGCCACCATCTCTAATCCGTACATCATGGCCGGCCTCACCACTGTTTTATAGACTTTGCCCTCCATCCTAGTGGAGACTCATCTGTCACATAATACACCAGAGACCTTCCACCAGCTGTTCCAACCTGCTAGGTCCCATTTCTTCACTTCTTTACTCAAAATTCAAATACAAATATTCATTAAAAAAAAAAAAGAGGCAAAAAAAAAAGTTGACGCCAGAAACTTAACCGAACCCGCCTCCTTTCAAACGTGAACACAGCCAACGTATCCGTCTGCTAATCCCCGAGACATCTATGAAAGCGCAGGCCTAGCATGTGACGCAGGAGCATTCCTGTTAGCCGAGGTAACGTCAACGTGACAGCCGCATGTGTCGTCGGGGCTGGCCTTGTTCCCCACCCAGCAGCTGGCACGATTAGAGGAAACACCGTTCGTCCAACTCTCGCTCGCTTGCTCGGTCCTTCGGGTGACACAAATCTTTGGAAAGAAAAAAAAAAAAGGGAAAAGGGAGGGTGTCGGAATAAGATGATGCCACTTTCTATTAGCGGACCAGAGAACGCACAGTATTCCAGTCGGAGGGACTTCTTGAAAACATCTGATTTTTGGGATTGCTTTGCTACATTTGGTGGGTCATGCATTCAGTACTTGGTCCTTTCAGTCTGAATACCAGCACTATCACTCAGAATCAATATTCTATATAAACACTTCAAACTCACCAGAGAAGCGGATTATTGTAGGTTACTGTAGCGGTGACTTGAGATATAAGTGTAATTCATGTCGTGACCACCCTCGTAACTCCAAAACATCTGCTGTGGCTGTGTAATAAAAGCCAGATCGGTGAATAAGCAAATGGACGTTGAGGGGGGCCAAACTTTTTGGACTTACTCAACAGACTGGCTGAAATGTTAACCCGGGCCTGGTTCTTTTTCGAGTGTGGCGTTGGGTAGCATGACTGAACATGAGGCATGTTTCGTGAGTAAGCACCACTCCCTCTCTCAGACACACAAAGACATCAGTTCGTTTAGTTGTAAAGAGTTGCTGTGAAAATTCAGCCTAATAGATTTTTAATGTTAGCCTGCATATTAGTTAGTCTGTCTATTGTCAAGGTGTTCATGAGCAAGGCAACCCCCCCACACCCCTTCACCCTACATGTTCAGAAGACGCTAGGCTAGTGCGTTGATCCCATTCTCCGACTACTAGGCATCAGCGTTTAACACGTGAAGTTGAGTAATCAATGGCTAGTGTCGTGTTTTTGCTACCTCATCTTGCAATCGGTCAATTTACAGAGGACGTTCAACTCCTGTGTCTGCTACTGTCGCCGACCTAAAACACTCTGCGGTGCACCGAAATTAACTAGGCCACGGTATTCTTACCTCTCTGCTGTTCTGAGACTTGGAAAATAAGATGGTTAGCCTTGCTAGCTTCGGCTATTCTGATCACCACTCGCCTTAAGATTCATACCAGCAGCGAGGAACGAGTTAGGCACTGATGCAAAGTGAAGTTCCATTGTCGTCGCCAAAATGTAATGCAAATCAAAAAATAATATGAGGGCAACACCTGAGAACTTGATTCATCAGAAAAACTTGTGTTACTTAACATGTAACAAGATATCAGGCATTTTTTTTTTTATTTTGTATCAGTAGAAAAGTGCTACACGCTGTTGACTTCAATCCAGATGCCGTGAATTCAAGTTCTAGCCAGGACCTCAAAACCCAGTAACTGCCAGTTCCAAAAAGAATCCTGTGAGTTACTTGCTGCGGTGACCCCTGATGGGACAAGTTGAAAGTCACAATAACATCATCTTCCTTTTTTGTGACGTTACTGATAACACCAAATGGAATTTTTTTCGTGTTTTTTTTACCTGCAATATAAGTGGAAAGGAAGATGAATGAATGAATGAATAAATGTTTACCGTCTTAGCACATGCTGAACTAGAGCATATTGAATTGGTTTTAGCAGCTCTTCCTTCTATTTTTCTGCATGTGGTCCTAGTGGAAAAAGTTTGGAAATGCTTGATTTAGTGACTTCAATGAACCCAACATGGATGTTTTGGGATTTCACAGGAAGCCAGAGTACCCACAGAAAGCCTAGGCAAACACAGGGTGAGCATGCAGAACAAACCTTGACCCTGTCACTGAAACAATGTCATATAAATCCAGGCTGCTGCTTAAATAGTTTCAACATGAGACCTCGGCAAATGTTTGCCTTAGCGCGTTTTTGTCTGTGCATGTCAGCCAATTCCAGCTCACCTGAGTCATCTTTGCCAGGTCCAGAGAGGGTCTCTGCTCCTGTGCGTCCTCGGGTCTCCGCCGCTTCATCCCGATCTTTTTGTCGTTCAGCACGCAGGGCTGTGACCTGCTCCGGGACAGGCACCCTTTCCCCTCGCCCCTCTGGCCAGTCCGCCGGCCCAGTTCCGGGGTGGAATCCGGGGAGCTGTCCTCCGAAGCCTCTTCCCTCTGGAGTTCGGGCAGGCTGATCTGCTCGTGGGAGAGGGAGAGAGGTCGCAGGAAGTGGCCACGGTAGGACTGAGGGACTTTTGAGGAAGGAGAGGTGGGGGACACGGGAGAGGCAGTGAAGTGAGGGCGAGCTGGAAGTCGCTGATTGAAGAAGGGCAGATCCAAAGGTCCGTCTGTGGGGATGCTGGTGCAAGAAGGAAAACTGAAGCTGGAGCTACGCTGCATGGTGGGGCAATGAACACCAGAGAGCCCCCCACCGGCACGGACACTCCCGCCGCTGTAGCACCTTCGCTTCTCCACAGCCGTCCACACTCTCGAGCCCTGAGGCCGCCACGACGAACGAAAGGCGCCCATTTCATCGGAGAAGGATAAAGAGCGACACTGGCGTTTGCTGGGGGGCGCTGCGGGAGCTTGACAGCTTGTGGTGGCGGGGGCAGATGGGGGGGCTGTGGTCAACGCGGCGTCGCCCAGGCTGAGATCTCTGATCAGGCTGGTGATGGCTGTAGCAGGGCCCGACTCCTTGGCCCAGGGGTGGGCACCTGCCTCGGGCATCGCATCCCACAGGCTCTCCAGACAGGCACCTGACCGGAAACTTCGCCCTGGGTTCAGCCATCTGTCTGCCTCTGAAAACATGAAAAACATAAACTCTAAGTATACGGTTGGAAAAGATAAATTACATGGCATATTCATACAAGACGAGGGGTGCATGGAAGATTCTCCATCTGAATGTTCTCTACTCCTGTTTCCATGCTTGCTGTACTATACAGCAAGTCTGTCGGATGGATGTCGACCTTAGTATGTTGGACTTCTTTCATCAACAAACTTGTTGAAACTGGATCAACAGCGCCACTGCTGGCTGCAGCCAGGTACCGCACTCAATTTTATCTTCCTAAATCAATTTGTTCTATTGTTGATTATTTGATTGAATTGTCATGCTTCAAAAACACAACAATCTTGTAGACAAATGACCATAAGGACCATTTTGAATCAGTTTATCTGTCAAAAATGATCAACTCAATTAGCTTTCAAGCGCACATCTGAACATCTTCCCATCCATTTTCTATAGCATTTGTCCTCGATAGCGTCATAAGTGAGCTGTAGCCTATTCCATTTGACTTTGGGCGAGAGACGGGGTAAACCTTGCGCCGATCTCCAGTGAATCACACCACGGCTCCTCCTCCTTTAGTTCAGATTTCAAGCAGAAACATGCTGACCACAGACTGAAAGCAATTAAGCAGGTAGCATCCTGTACACCGTCAGTCAGAGGCAACCCATAATGAACCGTTGGCCTCCCAGAAAGAAACTCAGAGAGGAATAAATGGCTCTCATCAAAAACATTTTTTCTGTAAAAACAGTGAACGGTGTCCTCTGTTTCTGATGGTCCTGACATACAAGGTTTTAATTTAGCCCAAAAGCAACAATGTTTAAGGAAACAATTCAAGAACTGACCTTTAATAACAGTTTTTATCTGAACTCATGGGATCTCTGATCCCAGAAAGCTTTTCATGATAAGAATCAGCGAGTACAACACGTCACACTTACTAAACAAGCATTTAGGCCGACACGGTTCAGTGAGTGGAATGATTCATCGTCTATAGTAGTGTAGTGCTTTGCAAAGTACACAGGCTCACTTTTAGTGGTATGTGGAAGAATAGCTGCCTGAGTACATTTCAGATGTATTTAACTTGATGGTACAGTCCATGTACATATGTACATATTTGAAGAGGTGTTTGTTTTGAAACCTGTATTTGGGTCCTTATTTTGTTTAAATTGTATGTGCATTACATTTTCATGGCAGCACGGTGGGACAGCTGGTAAAGCGTTGGCCTCACAGTTCTGAGGACCCGGGTTCGATCCCGGCCCCGCCTGTGTGGAGTTTGCATGTTCTCCCCGTGCCTCCGTGGGTTTTCTCTGGGCACTTCGGTTACCTCCCACCTCCCCAAAACATGGAACATTAATTGGACACTCTAAATTGCCCATAGGTGTGATTGTGAGTGCGGCTATTTGTCTCAATGTACCCTGCGATTGGCTGGCAACCAGTTTAGAGAGTGCCACGCCTCCTGCCCGTTGACAGCTGGGATAGGCTCCAGCACTACCCGTGACCCTTGTCAGGATAAGCGGCAAACAGAATGGATGGATGGATTACATTTTCATTGAATTTATTAATTAAGTACCATAATTTCCGGCCTATAATCCGCAATTTTTTTCCACACGCTTTCAACCCTGCAGTTTATGCGGCGATGCGGCTTATTTGTGCTTTTTTTTCTAACAAATGTACAGGGTGAGGCTAATAAACAGGTGCGCTCTGTAGGCCGGGAATTACGGTAGGTTTTTTTCCCCAATAAGCGCAGTGTTGATGTTCAAATCGTGGCTAATGTTACAGTAGTAAATATACTTTGTCTCATTTCTGATGAACACTTACACCTAGCATGTGCAACCATGTTGGACATGCTGGGGGTACTACTTGTAAAACATAGTACATGTAAAAACTTTGAAAAAACAGTCTATAGTTTCAAGCTGTTGTTTTTAGTTGGTTAGCCAGACAAGAGCTTTTCTCTCTCTAATCCATTCCATTTTGGATCACGTTCTCCAACAATGGCATGGAAATTGTTTCTTTTTTGCAGACAATTTAAATGCAGCAATGACCTGATAGGAATGTCACGAAAACAACTAAAAAAAAAAGGAAACTTAAAAAATGTCTTGTGACGCCTGAATGAGTGAGGCATGCAACCAAAAGCCCTCACCACACTCCTTTAAATGTCAACATCTAAAAAGAAGAAGAAGAAGAGAACATAGGGAGGTTTTGTTATGACGGAAGTGTATTGTCGTTAACCAAAAGTAACGTGCAAATATAACGTAGAGGCAGGTGCCCGCTGGTCACGAGAAACTCGGAAGAGGAAGTGACCGTTAAATACAGTGAAACCTTTGAGGTGGAACACGATCTGTTCTGGGACGCTTGAAACAGGGTTGAAAACTATATATTTTTTTTTCAACAGGAAATAACAGAGACTTTTGAAAAAAAGCCACTGAATGGCTGGTTATTCTTTAGCAGGTTTTAAGGAAGACAAATGTGACACTTTTAATGCTCTTTTTTTTTTTTTTAAGGCCACATCACTAAATATAACCAATAGGCCTTGATGATATACAATGCATATTATAGTAATATATATTTTTTAATATTTTAAATACTGGCTGGCAACCAGTTCAGGCTGTACCCCGCCTCCTGCCCGTTGACAGCTGGGATTGGCTCCAGCACTCCTTGTGAGGATAAGCGGCAAAGAAAATGGATATTTTAAATACATGTTAAAGAATTTTAAAAGTCATTCTGCAATACGTACTGTGCATTTTAAGACTTTTGAACTGTGGCTTCAAGAATTATGTTTTAGTTTATTTTTAAAGAAAATGAGCCTTCATTGTGGAAAATCCAGACACCTCATAATTAATGTAGAACTTCAATATTGTTGACATTCATGCATGTTTAAAAAGATGTTAACCATTGTAAAACGTAGATGTTAACCATTGTAAAACGTAAAAATAATCTACCTTCACTCTGATAACCTGCCATGCAGTCTTACAATGTGTCAAGACACCCTGTAAGTAATACTCTAACATTAACTGTCATAAAGATGTAACAACAAGTTAACCTCTATTGATATTTAATATATTCATTCTTAATTTTAAGAGCTGGTGCAAAGGTTATGAATGCATCTCATTTTTAAAAAAAATACTGTATTCTTAATGATCGTACATTGGTTAAAAAAAAAAAAAAAGTGACCCCAGTAAACCAAGACGCCACTTAAACTCTGGAAACACGCCTTGGTGCGTGTAATGATGCTGCTCTTTGAATGCGAGTCCAGACACCCTCTGAGTAAAATTGTACCATTCCAAAAACCTTGCCTGTAAAATTGTAACATTTTTTTTTTAAACATTCCGAAATGCCAAATAAGTGTAAAAAGAATTTACACACAGTAAACAGTCCACCTCAATTCTCATAACACAACCTGAGAGGTAGAGAGGGGATGTTGCAGTCTTTGAATGTGGGTCTGCTCACTTCTCTTCTAGCCAAAGAAAAAGCCCACATGTTCGGACTGCATATATTGCATATATTGTCTGATCACTCCGTTTGAAATCTGAACTTTTTGTGCAACTTCAAAGACACGAAGACGTTAATGGCTAAAGTTCATGCAAACAAGGGAACTCACCAGCAGTTCCGCAAGAGAAGAGGGTCGTCCCTCTGCTCATGGTGTGGGGCTCACGCTGAAAAGAGGCCATAAATATTCACAGAAATCAAAATTTGCATTTGTTCATTTAACCCCTGTGTGGCTATAGTGCTACATGAAGTCACAGTCAATTGTAAAGTATGTGTAAATTTAGTAGGAAATTGTATAGCATTACAGAGGCTATGAATAGATCATTTTACGCTGCATTCCAAGGCGGCGCCCCGTAAAACTGAAACAAACCACAAAGCTGTAGTTGCTATGGAAATGTTATATTGGACCATAAAATCAGTGCTGCTGGGTCGTTTTCTTGTCACACGCTAATGATAATAAAATATCAATTTTCGAAAGTGCACCTTATCCGGTCATGGGTGAGCTGGAGCCTATTCTGGCAGATTTTGGAGCATGGTACACATTGGATTGGTCGCCATTTGATCTCAAGGCAGGACAAACAACCATTCCTACTCACATTCACACTTATGCACAATATTGAGTCTTTACTTGACCTAATTTGCACGTTTTTTGGGATACGTGGAAAAAACCTTCTCAGGCACTTGCTCATGCCTTGAAGCTTGTCCTTGTGTAATATTTATAATTAAGATGATAAAGTCACAAAACAAGATTTGCCCAAATCGGCTAAGTCAATCACAAAAATTGGTCAACGCAAACATTTCTGCCTCGAGGCAATCAGAAGTCTCAATAAAAGCATATTTGTACCGGCCGGAACCAATTTGCACCAGCCAGAACAATCTGACCACTGTCGTTGTTTACTGCACAGACATTTGTTGCAGATGGACACACTACTGGGCCAAAGCAAAAGTGTTGCCAAAAACTAGAGTGTCTGTAAGTGATTTTTAAGATGCTGTTAAATGTTTAATGTACATGTAACATGATGTAAGAAGAGGGAGATGAATGGTAGTTAGTGTTTTTGTTGTTTTTTTTTTTTTTACCTCAAATGGTAATTGCTCGTGTGCTAATGCTAATAACGCTAACTGTTTAGCAAAGGCAGAGTTCTGTCTCAAATTCTGTAGTTTTTACCAAACACTAAGTACCATGTCAGTAGTAACAAATATTTTAATAAAGGTAAGTGGGGTGGCATTGACTCAAGTAGCTGACATATATAGGATCATCGATTTTAAAAAGATTCGCGAGTGAAAGCCCTAAAAAGCTCATCATAATGAATATTATGAATATTTATTAATTAATTAATTATGAGGTGTCAGTAGGATTTATTCATTTAATCAGTATTATATTATTTAATATCACACACAGACAAATTCACATTCACAAAAAGTTATTTTATTTAGGCTACTATTAATTCATGTAAGTCCAGTATTGCCAGTTTCGTAGAGATAGTGCCGTGCATAGAGGAAGGTCTGCCTGGACACGCCTGTCTTGTGATCTATCTCTCGCTTACACACACCACTAAACTGCAACAGGGTGTGTGGCTTCTTTTTGCACACGAGGGCCAAAATGGAAAATGTGTCAGACAATTACAGACTCACACTGAGGTTATCATTCCCACAACAATAAGAATAAACAAAAAAAAAAGACCAAACGTTTTCTGTGGTGGAAAACAGTCTATTGTTCAGCGGGTCGAACTTTAATAACAAATGCGGGCGTTTTGAACATCTGCTTTCTACACGATGGAGGTTGTGTCACGGAGAGCGAAGCAAAATGCTGCGACACTCGTATCTTACCGGCCGTCGTTCGCTGCTCTTGGGTCTTACATCATTGACACCCTTCTTCTTTTCCAGACTTTTGGAGAAAATGATCACCATGGCAACGCAGCACTCTGCACAAGTCTCACTGGGCGAAGGAAGAGAAGGAGGAGCAGGAGGACAGAGGCAGCCATCTTGGGTGAGGGTCCGAGGTGGGCAGTCAGTTAGCTGGCACCTCCCATCTAAGGCGAAGAGGAGGTAGGACACACTTGGCACTTGAGACACTCTCTGTTAGGAAAGACAGTACAAACACCTAAATGCTGACATCCTTTTATAATTTGTGGCGGTCTCTAATCTCGACTGCGTTTAAGGTGGAAGCTAAATTGCTTCCCTTTAGCTGAGCAGCTACAGAACAGTAGAACATTGAATTGCACAGAATAACAATTCTCAAGCAAACTCCACCATAGACTGGATGAGCACTATAGAGAAAGTGTGGATGGATACAGACTGAGGGCAAAGTGCAGCAAAGTTGAGACTGTGGAGTTTATTAGTGCTGGTGCTTCCAAAGAAACAGGGCAGGCCAATGTTAATCTGTTTTTATTTTTGGCATGTACGTACCATTTTCTCTGCGAACAGCATTGGTTTATGTCACCCATATCACAGTGTGTGGGCTTACAGCAAATGGTACCTTGTCGCCCGTGTTTATTATGGTGTTCCGTTTTAAGATCTTAGGACTGACACTGAAACACGGTAACACAGTTGTAAAGTCAATTATAGTAAAAACACATTTAGGCCATAACTATAATGCCATCTGATGAAAAACAGTAAGTACGGTGGTTAGTGAGTGGGCATTACACTTGTTCATTGGCATACATGACCTCGAAACCTCAAATGTTGTGACCTTTGGAAATCTGTACTTAGCTTCACCAATGGAAAACAAGTAATAGTGAGGAGAGCTGTGTGAAGCTGAGTCATATAAATAGCACACATGAGTAAAAAGGTTTTATAGGTTGTGCTTAATGCTGGTCCGCTCCAGTCTCGTAGTTGTCATTCTAAACAAATGAACCTCACGCAAGACATCTCGCAACAGTTCGTTAAAGAATAACACAAAACGCACACAATTTTAATGTCTCATTTCCTTGGCGGACATTGGTTTAAGTTTTCCAAAGCGTACAAACAAACAAACACATTTCCTACTTGGCCGAATCAATAAATGTTAGCATGTGACTGAAGCAACAAAATAACTGAAGCGCTCCATGTTGTCTGCTGTTTTGCTGGCAATGTTTTTTGACAAAACAGGCTGGGTGATTTCATGAGATTTTATGAAGGAGCTTTGCTTTTATTTCCAAGGCAATGGGAAGCCTAATTGCATGTCTAGTCTGGCAGTAAAACTGTGTACTATATTGTTTGTTGTCATGTGGACAGGTGACAAAGTCAAGGAAAATAAAACAACGAGTTATTCTAGGGGGCTGGCATGGCCTCTTCTATTCCCCCCGGAGGTCTCCAACTGCAGCAATGAATGCTAATCTTCTAACATCATGTGATGTTTTGACGAGGCCTACAGCCACAAGTGCCTCATCCTTTTCCACAACACGCATCCAGATTTTTCCATTCATTAAAACACTGTTTTTAGGAGCCAAATGAGTAGTTTCTCAAGCTAAAAAGCTGACGTGCGCTAAATCTGTTTCTTCAGCCAAAACATAGGGGAGAAGCAAACATGGCGGAATCATTTGGCTAATCCCGGGTAAAGGCGGCACGGCTAAAGATGTGGGGGAAGGAGGTTATGTGGAAGTGTGGTTGTTTTATGCACACATTGTGGCTGCATGCCGTCGACAGGATCTGTACAAGGAGTTAACCCGTTAGAGATGGGACATTATGTGCCATTTAGCTATTTCACCATGTTTCATTCATTAATTCATTCATTGTGACTTGGTTGAATGAATACAGGTTGGATTTGCCACATGTTTTTTTATCCTGTTTCGAATGGTCATCTATGTTCCACAAATTAGGCTAAAATTGCAAAGATACACTAAAAAAAATAATATAATTTGTTACGTGGAAGAAGAAAGCAACACATTTCACTGCCTTTCAGTAGCGATATGGTAAAAGTTATGCATCTTTGCTTGGGAAAAGGTCAAATTTAATCAAATCACTGAAGGCTAACTCGTTATGGCTGTAACACTGATTGTTCCGGATATCAGGGGTGGGAGGGAAACCATCGTGTCATTGCCAGCCAGTACGGCGCTCCTTCCAGCTACCGTGAGTAACATTTTATAAATGAATTTGATGAAATAAACACTTTTAGGTATCCTTCCTTCATCCTTTCACCAGATGGCAAGCGTAGCTGCGTCGACTTCGGACCGGGGTTTCCCCACCCTCATTAGCTGACCGGCCAATTCGAGAGCACGCTTGGCAGCTGTCCAACCGACCGCTTTCGGGAAGCGACACACACCAGGCTAATGGCTTTTGCAGGCTTGCCTGTGTAACATGCTTACATGTTTAATGGAGGTTGCCACACTATTGCAACATGCCTCGGCGCTATTGGGTATTCTACACGCAGACCTCATACCAGCTTGTGTTACTTTCCATCATCTACAGCAACCCCATGACTACCCTCAAGATGTTTTAGTTTGGCAAGGCCTAAACCAACTCCCGGCATATGATTCCCATTAGCTCCATTTATCCCGGAAAGTCAGTGGAGCACAACTGGGCCTCTCACAGGAATAGAAGGCCCGTGTTAGGCTTCTTGTTTGGAGTAAAGAATGGGAATGTTGATCGGTGTGTGATTACTTAGGCTAATTAGGACTGACATTGAGTAATGGACTACGCCAACGAGTGATTTTTTTTCTTTTTTGGGGGGGGGGTGCAAGAGTTGGAGAATGTGGTGATTACGTGCAGGGGTTATCGCTATTGTGCCACTGGAAACAGTTGCTGAGCAGTTACAGGAGTGTGGTTAGAAATTTACCGGAATGTGGAAGACAGTTGCCCAGATGTGTTAGGCAGCTACCAAAATGTGTAAGATAGTTACTAAAATGTGTTATACAGTGACCCGAGTGTCCTAGAAAGTAGGCAGCGAGTGCTAGACATTTACTGGAACATGTTAGAGAGCCACCTGAACGTGTTGGACATTTACCGGCTCGAATCATAGCCTTTTTTTGTATTTAGCTATTAGTGTGGGTCAGTGTGGAACTTCATGGCCTGAACCCAGATAGAGACCTCTATGCTAGACAGTAACTAGACATGCTAGACAATTACCGGAACGTGCTAGAGTGTATTGTACACTTACAAGCACACGTTAGAGTCTCATTGGCTTTAATTATCCCCAGAAAGTCAGTAGAGGACAACTGAACCTTGCGCAGCAAAAGAAAAACCGTACTAGCCTTGTAGGGAGTAAAGAACAGGAATGTTCTTGTTGATCGGTGTATGATTACTTCGGCTGATTAGGACTGACTGACGAGTAATGGGCAAGGCCAGCGAGGGGCTTTTGTGTGACTGAAAATGCCTTGTGTCTTTAAGTGTGTGTGTGTTTGTGTGAGAGAGAGACTGGCAAGCAGGGGGTCATGGGAGAGGGCAGGGTACGAACCAGAAGCCCCGAGCCATGCTTACTTAATGAAGCGGCTCGCCATAATGGAGAAACCATAGCCAGATAGAGGAAGAAATGTCGTGAGCCCGTGCTCCAGTGTCGACGGGTCATATCAGTTTCTCAATGACACTTTCCTCTCCTTTGCTACTGATCGCACTGACTGCTCAATCTCATCTAGATTTTCCATGCAGCATAAAGCTACATTACTAGTAATAACAAGTGAGTTACAAAGTTGGTCTAAAATGCTAAAATCTGTAAAGCAGCACCTTTGAGTAGCTTGTGCATAGCCTGCCGTGCACACGTAAAAAAAAAAAAAAAAAAAAAAAAAAAAAAAAAAAAGGTCAATTCTCGAGATTGGCCCGTTTATTCACATGCTGCAATGACATACTCGCTGATCCTCCGGGCTCCGCACACCACCTACGCCACCTCCTTCTCGATTGATTTTGCTGCATAATTAAATATATCATCTGGTCGTTTAGGTCCATTTGTTCAAGCACACACACTTCGACGGTCACTGTTGTTGTTGCTTTGTTCCTTGTTATGGAAAGTCGAAACAGCTGCCGGAAATGACCAAAATGTGCTGAGGAAACCCCACCCTGTGGCGTCCTAGCCAATATCAGCCGTAGCGACACCTCTGACTCGGAGAAGAACTACATTTTCGAAACCGAGCGCGTGGGTTGCGCTCGTGCATGAATATATAAAGAAGCCCGGAGTACTCGGCCTTATAGCTGCGAGGCAAAGAAACGACTATTTGGCATTAATGTTAGGCCTTGGCTAAGGTCTGTGATTTAACGAATGCTCTCGTTTGATGGGTCATGTCGTAAAGAAATGCAGTTCCCGCACAAGCCAAGCCATGAGTGCAACGCTTGAAATTCAGATTTCTAAGCAACCCCAACCGCATTTTTCAAAAGACATAAACAACGGCTGTTGTAACCATTAATTTCTCACCTTCCTCATACGGTTGGACCATTCACTTCCATGTACGCTCCCGATAACCCGTATTACCAACTAAATAAAGTAACATCACACTCCATTTCTTGTCTGGCTTTGCAAAAGGATGTCGGAGCTCCTCTGCGTTACATCATGTCGGATTACAGCTAAGCTGACGGGACGTTTCATCACTAAATGGGAACAAATCTACCACTAGATCGTTCCAGATTCAATTTGGCTTAGTCAAATCGAGTGGTAATTCCAGTCAGATTTGTATACGCCGGGCAAGAGAGCAGACAAGCGGCTCTTGGCTCATAATAGACAGTGGCTGGGGAGGGCATTAGAAAAGGCCAGCTAAGATAATGTGGCTCTTTGCCCGAGCTCTGATTTGGGCAAGCAGATGAATAGACGCTCATTTGGGGACCCGTGAAGCTCTGACGAAGGTGTCGTGTCAATCGACAATTATCTCGACCAACTCCATACTTGTGCTGAAAGTGTCTGGTGTCAAGACTTTTATCAGTGGCTGCAGCCAGTGAACAAAACAAATACTATACACCAAACTCATTTTTGTCAAGGGCCACATTGTATTTATGGTTTCCCTCGCAGGGCCGCTACGACTGTGAACCCATCACGTAAATAATCTATGACCTCATATTATTACACCTACACGACAAATTGATGGCAAACTTGCTTTGAAATCTGAAGCCAGTAAAACATTGCTTTTTTTTTTAAACTATTATTTAATTTATTTTGCAATGTAATGTTAGCAAAAGATCATTTCCAGTTTTGTTATTTTAGCAAGAAACGAAATCCACACACACAATTTAATTTTGAGGTCCCCATTAAATGATGAGGCGGGCCAGATGTTGCCCCCGGGGCCTTGAGTTTGATACCTGCGCTGTGCACCATAATAGACTAATAAAGTACTTAAGAGAATTTCACATATAATTCTGAATTTGACCAACCTTTTTAGGAAAATATGAATGTAATAGTTACCTAAATGTGGTACATTTACCACAATACATTTGACGGTTAGCACCCATAATGTAATGTTATTCCTGTTTTTAGATATTAACTTGTTCACTTCAGCGTCCCCAGAATAAAATATGCAGAACACACTGGTAGCGGTTGTCATGGAATCAAAATAAGAGCATCAAAAAGAATGGTTTTGGGCACAAGTGGGTCTTTTTGTAGGCATGCAAGTGGGAGTCATTATTTGGTTGAAAGTCCGCAGGGTGGACCATCCATTCAGAATGAACTCACAGCCACCCCACTCACAAGCCGTGAGGTGGAGGTCATAAAGATGGTTCCTAGCGAGGTCAAGACATACCATTGAGGGCTCAGACCGTCACCCGTAGTATCGACAGGCGGGGGGGAACATTGGCCCCAGAATGCTAACTCCATCTTCAGAAGTGGTCAAACAATGTAGCCCAGATCATTTTTACTTGTCATTTAATCAATGATGTGTTTCAAAATCAGCCTTTAAAAGGTCCGGCTGCACTTCTCACTGCTGAGTGAGCACAAAGAGGTGACAAAAATGGGATGTGCCAAGATGTCACTTTCTTTGTGGCAATCGCACCCGGAAAAATTAAAAATAAGTTGCATCCACCCATGTTTATTTCTTAACTTCATTGGATTATACTCTCAGTTGTGCCCAAAACATTACGTATGCATTTTATTGTGTGAAATTAGTATCTCTGACTCGTGCCCATGTGGCAGATCGGTGTGCCTTGGTGGAGACAACTATTAGCACCATTATTCCAAAGTGGAGGCCACAGGAAATCACCATCAGTTACCCAACATTTGGAGTTCCACGTGAGCTCTTTTCTCGTAGAGTGAGGATGAGCTTCAAGAACATAAGGGAGCAGCATCAAAGTACAATTTACCTTGACGTACAAGTCAAAAAACGTTTTCAAATTACGAGGCATCGCTTGGTTGAAAATTTTACTTAGGAGTGAGCTTTACATGAGTGGATGAAAGAAATACAGGGGAATTCAGTTGCCACAGATACCATATTTTCCGGACTATAAGTTGCAGTTTTTTTTTCATAGTTTGGCCGGGGGTGCAACTTATTCTCCAGAGCGACTTGTACGTGAAATTATTAACACATTGTTACATCAATCCATCCATTATTTGGAGTCACATATCTGTTATTTTCACACTGACAACCATAAGAGGGCAATCTAGGCCCGTGTACCTGATGACGGATGAAGAGCACAGCTTCCGGGTGAATCAGCCGGGCAACTTTCCTTGAAGTGATTGGATGGCTCAACAAAGTATGGGCTTCCGTGACAACCAAAACCATCCTGTCGGGATTCAGAAAGGCTGGAATAGGCTAGTTGTAACTATAACCGACAATGAGTCTGACGTAAGCGACGTAGAAGAGGAAGGGGTGCGTCGTCTACTGGATTGGGCGTACTTGTTTAGAAGTGACACCGAGGATGAAGATTTCATTGGATTTTAGTTACCGGACATTTGGAATGACAGGGATGGTTTTGGTAAACTTCTTTGTATGTTATTTATGCTATAGTTATCGGAATAACTCTTAATGTTATCTTAACATACTAGGCACGTTCTCAGTTGTGTCACGTAACGTAAGTATACCGTTCATCCTGTTGTTGCCTCTATTCTATTTTTATTTTAAAATATTTAAATTTTAAGTGACATGTCTGTTCTTGGTGTTGGATTTTATCAGATAAATTTCCCCCAAAGTTTGACTTATATATGTTTTTATCTTCGTTTTATGGATTTCATGGGTGTTGCGACTTGTACTTTGGAGCAACTTGTAGTCTGGAAAATACGGTATATAAGAGGCCCCATAGCTCAGTGATTAGAGCATTGGTTTGGTAAACCAGGGGTGTGAGTTCGTATCTCACTGGGGGCTCTACTCCCCAAGAGGGGTTGCGTCAGGAAGGGCATCCGGTGTAAAAACTGTGCCAAACAAATATGAGCGTTCATCTGAGATATCACGCTGTGCCGACCCTTAACATGACAAGCCAAAAGAAACTTCTTAAATTTGTAAAGATGTTTTTCTCCCATCTAAATCAAACTTGATCAAACTATTACTACAATAAGTGTCACCGGTGAACTTCTGTAAAACTTTGACGACTCACTATGGCAACCAAAACAGAGAAGAACAATCACAACCACCGACCAAAACAAGTGGGGTTCACCAAGTGGTAATGTTGGACCAGCAAGCTGCAAACACAACACAAGGCCCTCTATTGCAGCGTGTAACTTATTCGGGGGGGTCAGGACCCCTGTCTCAAAGCAGGGCTTATTCAAAGTGAAGCCCTGACGTGCTTGACAGGCGCAAGATCAGGTGTTTCACTAGGACTGCGGGAAGGGACGAGGGGCCTCCTTTGCCCCGACCGCAGTGACCCTCACATGCCTGGACTCTCCATATACCAGGTAAACCCTTGCTAATTACACAACCCCCTCCCCATCGCTATGAATCTTTGCCTTTCCTGGCTGCGGTCTCCTTCATTATCCGCGACTGCCTGTTCAGTTGCGTCCACACTAACCAGAGCCCCTAAATCCATCAGGGTTACGTTTACACGCTGGCCAGCAGCCCCTTGCAATTTCATAGCTCTAAAAGTGGCAATGTGCCTGTGGCATGCTGTACACAAACAACAAGCAACAAACACAAAATCATCTCTAAGTTAGTTACATAAGCTGATGTGTATGTCAGTCGATTCAAGCGAGAACGTGTTTGCGGAGGAAAAACCCCATGAGCGGCATTCCACCGCCCCATTCATTCACTCGCGAGAGGGGTCGGCCAAGGACCCTCCGACTGCACAGTGTCGTAAGAAGAACAAGACAGATGTGTTCGTTTTCAGGCTGTGGGGGCAAAAGAAATCACCATTTTCAGTGCTTTACAATACTCAGAAACTCACCAATTTCACATTTTTAAGTCAGTCCCCTAAAGACAGCTTTAAAGTTTCGTTTAGAAGGAGTCTAACACAAGTATCACCCTCCAAAAGTCTCAAGAACCCATGTCTGAAAAGAAACAGGAAGTCAGCCATTTTGTTTTCCAGCTGCCATTTTAGCATCATTTTCACCATTTCCAGCGGGTTCTTCAAACAAAGACATGTCCTACAATTTTTGTCTACATATGATAGAAACACAAGCATGACCCCCATTTGTTATTATTTGACCACCATCCTCTGGAATCTTTTTGAAAATTCATCTGTAGAAGCGACTTTCACGTAGAAGGATGACATTTGGTAGGAGTTTATAGAATAAGTGAAGGCACAAGAGACTCAAGAACCTACGCCCAAAAAGAAACCTGGAGTCGGCCATTTTGTTTGGAAGAAGCAATATACAACTCATGCGCGTGACGTCACCATTTTCACGCCGCCATATTGCCGGTCAAAAAGAGTTGCTCGACAGTGTGGTGGACATTGAACCGGAGCAGAATATTGACAATACCCAAGACTTGTTGTGCTATTGGTTGTCACAACAGACGAGCTGAACATTCAAAGAGACCAACTGAAAAGACCAGAAAATATCGATGAATTTCAACAATTAAACATGATGGATAGTGCCCAACGAAAATACACACACGCCTGTGTAGCGATCGCTTCATTTCAGGTAGTAACTCTTCTTCTCGATCTCAAATTACCAAGAAGTACTTATAATGCCAAATTGGCTCATTTGAGAACAGTGCGTAATAAAAAAAAAACAACTCCATAAACCTCTGTCGCACAGGTTTACAGAGGTTAAGTGTGCCCGCAATCACTTTCGTGTTCCGTGGAGACGACGCCATTTTTTTTTTTTTTCAATCATAGTTAATGAATGCGAGTTTGTGTAAAACCAGGGGTCATTTATTTTAATATTGGTATTTGTCTTGAATACTAGCTGAAAACATCGATGGATTCCTGCAAAGGTTAACGTGTGGCCGAACGCTTCCGTGTTCACGAGCCGTCAACCCTTCACTATGTGGGATTTATTCCTGATTAAGAACAGATCCAGCATCGAAGTATTTGTACGCGTCCAGACTTTTATACGCTTTCAAATTTTTCTGTGTAAGTCTCGACGACTTACTCACCAGATCCATGTGTAGATCCAGTTGTCCAAGACAAGCGGAAGCGAATTAACAGTCCAATTTCTTATTGGCGAAAACATTGACTTCGACATTAAATACGGGTCCTCTATGCAGAGTTTATCTAATTGTTCCACATACCTTCATTTATTTTCACCTTCTAAATGTCTAATGGTATCGGACAACACTCTCTCGTGCTATAAGACGTATTTTTGTGTCGTCTCCAACCGACTTAGCATTGAACAATGCTTTGTTTGACCGGCAATATGGTGACGTAAACAAAGGTCACGTGATTTTATAACATAGGTGGATGAGCTCTATAGGCTCATTTCATTTCAAATGAGGTCTTTTAAAGACAGACTTGAGCTCAAGATCGTCCAAAGTGATAAGTTTGTTGCTGGTCATGCAAAAAAGGTACTAAATGTATTTACTGTTTAAACACTACCTCTGTAATCCAGCACTTTGTTGAGCTCTGATTTACCGATTTGATCTTTTTAATTAGCTTGGCAGTTGCAAAGATTGTTTGCAAAACACCTGCAGGTGTATGAAAAACCTGCTAACATGCAAATCCCAACCAAGCCACGTGGACCGACACACGTCCCCTCCACCCTGTCATATCGCCAAGTCGGGGTCTGCGTCAAAGAAGGGTCTTGCAGATTAAACTCCTGCTTTTTTTTAAGGGGAAAATTTATTAGATGTTAACTGTATACGTGCAGGTAGCACACAAAACAAATTGCATAACCGCTGGAGAACAGGTTCTAAATGTTCAGGGTGTGCAATTAGTCTGTGTACCTCTCAATTGATTTTTTTTTTTTTTAATTTGGCCGCTCCAGCGAGCTTCAATGTTGTATACACAAACAACATTCTGCCTCGTGCTGGTTAATAAGTAAATTAGGACAATCATCTGAACCAAAGCAGTTAACGAGAACACATTAGCTCACCTGCACTTGTTTTATGCACACACCCCATCACTACTTGCGCAACAACAAGTTGGAAGTTGTAAATAAAAATGAAAAAAAGTCCTCGTTCACAGGGAGCATCTCAAAGGGGTCAAAAATGCTACTGATGATGGCAATTTGTGAAGAAATGGCACACCAACTAGATTTGCTTGACTGCGCATGGAAACAAATAATTGAGAAATTCATGTTTTAAAAATAATTTTCCAAAACGATTGGAAAATCACAATATTCTGAACACTTTGCTTCCATGCGATGGATAGTCGCAAACGGAATCCACGTAATAACCCTAAAGAATGGCTAATTTAACACAAAGTGTGGATCAACAGTGAAAGAGACAATATAACAAATATCACAGATGTAAATTTTTTGTGAAAAATGACTAATATTGCAGCAGAGTTGTGAAAGTCTTTTTTGAGTGTGTCTCGATCTCTGTAATAGACTGAGAGCAGGACAATGGCTATTGAACTGAAGAAGAAAAAAAAACGTAAATATTTTCATGAAAAACAGGAAGTGTAGCAGTAACCAAGCTTGCCTTCTTGTGCTGCTTGATGATGTAATCTTAAGGCACGTTTTATTTGTAACCTGAAAACCTCGTATGATGTGACTACCGTAAACGTAGTACCACCTTTACTTCGCCTTTGAGACGCGTTTCAAGGCTGCTGAAATACAATTTGGGTGTCAACAAACTTTTTTTTTTTTTTTACTGTCTTTTAAGACAGGGGTGCTAAATGTGTCGATCGCGAGGCAGTCTTGGTCGATCGCGAGACGGCGTGCCAAAAAAAAAAAAAAAAAAAAAAAAAAACACGTCAGCCAATGTTTCCTCTAAACTGTGCGCGTGCGCAATTGTGCACAGCTGATGCAGTATCTTTGCAGATATTCTGCGTTGTGCGCAAAAAAAAAAAAATCAAATTCAAATTGAAAGTATTACAGCTATTCAGTTTGTGGCATTTTGCAATGTGATTCAATGAGTGAGGGATGACTGGTGGTTACATCCAATGGCACAATTCACATACGTACTGTAAAAAGATGAAAAGAAGAAGCCACTGGTTTCTTTTAGGTAGCACACGGAACTTTCTCTAACAACGACCGCTGCTCCGCCACTCACTCTTTTTCCTACTTTACCTTACACCACCCCCCCCAACTCTTAAAGACGTACACCCATAATTACAAATGTTACAGTACTTATGCAGCCCATCAATGTGTTTTATAATGACAGCGACCACCACCGCTGCTTTGGTTAGCAACACAGTCTGGGCAATGTAGAGCAAAGATGACCTAGACATGCTGCTTATGTTTACTTTTTATTAATGGAGAAAGTTAAAAAGAAATGCTGTTGTTTAAAGATGCAATGATTGTCAAGAGTATGTAATAATTGAAGAAAAAGTGGTTAAACTGGGCGACATTTTCTCTTTTCCGAGTGGGAAAGGTCTGGTCTGAAGCCAAATTAGGAAGTGCAGGAAGAGATGGTGTGTCATTTTAAAATTCCACTTTGGCACAGCCTGATCCAATGCAATATAATACAGCGCACAAAAAGCTAATTCTGTATTTTAAATATAGGAGGCAACATAACATTAGCCTTAAAATGGTTTGGGAACATCATCTTCCCACAGTCCTGGCTGCTTGAAAAGTAGATCTTGGGGTAAAAATGTGTGGGCACCCCTGACTTAGAGTATTTTTGGCCACTAAGGTGGGTGAATGTAAGAATGCTGTTTTTCATTTCTCTTTTCAGGCTGATTTGGCATCAAGACATCAGAATCCCTGTTCATGGTAACGAGGAGGGCATATGCACACCACAACTGGAACAAACACCAGGAAAAGACCCTGGAGGCCGGTGTTTGTTTCCAATGTCCCTGCAGCCACACAGGTTTGAGTTTCACTGTTTGTAGTTATGACTGCAGGCCACAGAGGAAGAAGAACACTGCTGAAATCGAGAGTAGCGTGAGGACACGCGCGCACGCACACACAAATAGAGTCGTGGCGAACAAACTCTTCTCTAGTCTCTTCGCCTCGGGCCAGCACAGGCATGAAAGAGCATCAGTGTGAAGGGAACAGAAAGCGAAATGGCACACGCTGTAAAAAACGAGAAAATGGTCAGACTCAGACAACGCAGACAAAAAAAAAGGGACAAGGGTGGTGATGGTGGTGGTGGGCTTAGATTGTGCATCTGTGTGTGTGTGTGTGTGTGGACTAAGTTGAATTCTACACGCATAAAGGATGAGCGCCTCGCTCGGCATGCAGCTGCCTCCCCGACAGAATGGAGCACAAAAGCTCAGCAAACTTGAGAGTGCACACGCACGCGTGCGCAAACACACACACACAACTTGACACATAACGTGATAATCTGCACCCAGTGTGGTTTGTGCCACTTTCTTTTTGGCACTCACATTCAGTAAACTACAGTGCAACCATGAATTCTCAAGAGCTCACTGAGTATTAGGATTCTTACATGGATCATATTAGCAAAGACTATGAATTAATGTAACTTTTATTAATTATAGATAGACAGACAGACATCAGCACATTTGCAATGATGTGAACGGCCGCCTTCATAAAATCTTCGGTCACTCCGAAGCTGATGGTCATAGGCCGACTCGAATGCCATTCATGGGCGTGGGAGGTACGGGAACGCCGTTTAACACGAATTGGGTCAGGCGCTGGAACCAGACACCTTACCTCGCCAATATCTTGCTTATCATACACGGCCCCGCCCTGCATATCGCAAGTGTATGTTAGTTTCTTTCTTTGAGTGCCGTCACTTTTTGTCCTTTTCTGTGCGAGTCAGCAGCGGTGGGGCCGCGCCCTGGCGCCCACAATTGACCCCCACCCCCCACCCCCACCTACTGGATAAGAATTGTAACTGCTTCATGCTCACCATGTTAATACTAGCGTTACAAAGAGTATGTAAACAAACACAGTGCAGCTCAGCTTCTGGCTTGCAGATGTCAAGGCTGTTTCATTTTAAATATCAACTGTACTCCTGTTTACGATGATGTTTTTTGGGGATTTTGTTGCATTTTGTTCCCATACTTAACTGAATAGGAACCGAACCATGACCACAAAACATAACAAGAGCATCTGAACTATATTTAAATGGTTGCAGGCGTGTGGTTTACAATGCGTTTGTGATGCGCGTTAATTCTGAACACACCTACATCTTAACTTAGATGAGCAGCGATTCCAATTTCACATGATTTGTTTGGAAATCATTATTACAAATTAATAATGATCAATCTATCTATGCCAGTGACATAGAGTGAAAGGCGGAGCTTTATCATTATCTGTTATTTTTTTACTTCAAAACTTGAAAATATAACCTCTATTTTTATTAAGATGAACAGATTATAGGTTTCATTAATCAAAAGTTTTGAAATGGTTTATCTTGGTTTCATTTGCAATTAAATATCACAAAAACAACGGCATCAGAACATGTGTGTAGACGCATGTTATCACCACTTTACATACCTTACAGTTTTTGCATCTACAGTATTGTTATTATATACATTGGCCCCTTACAGAAACTGGATACAACTGCATGTTTCCCATATTCTCCTTCCAGGCATTGTCAGTTTGGGATTGAGTGTGAATTTTTTTTTTTTTTTTTTTTTTTTTTTTTGGAAGGGGGTTATACTTCACAAGAATGTTTAAAAAAAAAAAAAAGTTCATGATATGCCTCCATCACACATCATGAAAGGGTGAGTACTTTTAGTTTTGTTATGGCTTTTAACTTACAAAACAAAACAAAAAAATTGTAAATGTGATGACAATAAATAGCACTGGAAATATAATTTTCTCTGCAAAGGTAGCTGATTCTTCACCCCAAAAAAAAAAAAAAAAAAAAGTCTCACCTCACAGCCACAGACAGAAATCCCCCACACGTGTCTTCAAAGTGAAAGGACACATATTCCGCTGATACTACATATTTTTACACTTGTACAGCAGTCAGGAATGTAAAACAAAATGCAAAATGTTCGCTTTAACTTCCTGTTACACCAAACAGGAGTATTATTATTATTATTATTTCATTTTATCATACAGCTATATATATTTTTTTTACATTGTACAAGACTTATGAATGCTAACTGCGGACATTGTGGTCAACTCCAAATTTTAGCCGCTAACTAATTAGCCAAAAAGGTACATTTCTTGTTATAGTAGAAGCCACCTTAAAGGGAAATTCCGGTGGTATCCAATAAGTCATGTAATATATCCTCTATCTTGATAATGTGATCTCAAATTCTCTCTCATTTAATAGTGTTTTGAGAAGATTTTTATCGACAATTACAAATTTTCAATTGCGGCGCCATTTTCGCGAGTCACATGACCTACGTGCGCGGATGTTACCTGCCGTCCGAAACGCTTGATTACATGGAACACAATTTACGCCCAGCGCTGATTTCTCTGATTTATCCTCATCTGATGAAGAAATAGCAATATCGGATGATCGGGAAGACGGAGGAATACTCCCATACAGATTTGAACCTGTGGCTGTAAATAATGTTGAATATTTGGATGGTTCTACAGGTGGAATGACGCGGAGTCTGACGTGAGCGGCGGAGCCATGAGCTCACATGTAATCGAGCGTTTGGAACGGCAAGTAACACCTCACATCCGCGCACGTAGGTCATGTGACTCGCAAAAATGGCGGCACACCTGAAAATTCGTAATTGTCGATAAAAATCTTCTCAAAACACTATAAATGAGAGAGGATTAAACATCACATTATCAAGATAGAGTACATATTACGTGACCTATTGAATACATTGTTAGTCGAAATCACCGGAATTTCCCTTTAAATTACTTGAAACATTCTCCATAGAGTTAAAGGTTTTTAGCGACCTTAAAAAGATTTTATCATTTCAATGCTAAAAAAAAATGTAATTGTGTATGTTGTATGGCTTTTTGATCATATTCGACTTTGGAGTAAATGTTCCACTGTCCAAGGGTTAACCACACCAAAGTCGATTTCAAGCACTTTTGTGATGGTTTACCAAGTCCCCCAATCAGCCCTCGCAAATTAAACATCAACTGTACTATGTTACATTAAAATGTATACATTATGCGGTTTCAACTTTAAAACAAAGCATGAACTGTATTCAGTCACCTTTTGAAGCTTGAAAATGCATTTTCAGAAAACTGAAAGCATCCGTGGGAACCCTGAAGTGAAAAACTTGCCACAAAAACACTTGCACCATCAGTTTGCAAGGTGACGTGATAGCAGGAAATGCAAACAGGGGGCAAATATTATTGTGAAAATCTGCCGCAATCTTGCCATTCTTTCCCACGAGTGTAAAATGAACATCCCAGAATGAGCAGGTTTGCCACAAGGGCAAACTCTGTAATCTCTATGTAATGATTGTGATTACATCTGTCACCCTCTCCGATGTCAACTTTATCTAGAGCGCTCGACCCGACGTGGCGGCCGGAGAACCCCGCGAAAATGGGGCCGCCACAGTCCCAGGCACGTCCCATGACGGTGGCCTGCTACTGCTAAACCAGTTTCTTTGTTGACCCTGTCCACATGCATCAACCACACAGCCGTGCAACATTAAGACATACGTGCAAAACAAGTCCACTTCCGAGCCGGCGTGAGAAAGGGAAACAATCATCAGTTTGTCATTGCAGCTAGCGTGTTTTGCAAAATGTCTGATGTCACAACGGCTTCAGCCACACGAGAATCCCAAAATCAGATGACAAAACACTCAACAGCTCGTCACAAATTACACTTTGTAAAACCGGTTATTTTCTCGAGTTCTCTTGATGGAAAACATAATGAAAAACAATGGTGGCATTTTGTGGGGGGTCTGGAACAGATTAATGTCAACTCAATTCATATCACCAACAAAAATGGATATGCTACACAATTGAGTTAAGTGTTGCTAGTGGAAGAATTGAAACTTTTAAGCTGCCACGTATGACAGTGGTTGACCTGTTTTTACTCGTTCTTGTTAAGAATAACGTGCAATTTTCCGAGTTTTTTCAGCTGAAAATTTAATTTTTGTGAAACGTAGATTGGTTGAGAAAATTGGCTTATGTCTTGACGCGGGATGATGTTGTGATCAAGACCGGCCGCCAGCATCTATCAGTAACGCTCGTCGTGAAATGAGTCACAGCTGCGATAGCGGAAAATGGCATTGCTATCTGTTTGCATTAAATTTGGTGTCTATAATAACGACAACATTACGATTTCCGGCAGCATTTTGTTGGTATTTCGTCAGTATTTTCACTCTGATGTTAACATTTCATAGAGAAGCATTCTGTTTACTACGACAACAGACATACGTACGCATATGTTATCGAGCGGTCGGCACGTTTGCCAGTATGGCGAAAGTCTTGTAGCGAAAAGATGGAGATCGTGCCACGGAAATTGATAAAAATCACGGGATAAAAAACTGTTTCAGACGGGCATGGAAAAAGTTTAACCGTGCAGATAGGAACGAAAACGGTATCAACATGTCCAACCGAACACATACAAAAAGTGGACGTTCCCGGCAAAGTGCTGTGCACTCTGTGTTCTGATATGATCAGTTGGACGTAAATTTCTCAAATATTATATAACTGACAACTTTTAATACGATTAGGCCTATCTGTAGCACTGGCCCTGTAGATCACGCATTTTATCGCTCACTTTTACAGTTCATGATCTCTCTCCCTCTCATATACATATAAAGAAATTACTTGTGTACTCATTTCTGAAGTCTAACTTGTAAGTGAAGTAGCCTGTTTGATATAAATTTCACTCAGTCTACATTTTTATGTCTGAAGTTTGGCAAAATTACTTTGGTTGTTTGGACTCATATTTTACGTTTTCAAAATGTTATGATTGGTGTGTATTTACAGTGTTAGAAGTAACCAGAGGTCACCATTTAACAGTGTGTTTTATAAAAGAATTTCGTGCCGAAGGCAGACATTTTCAGTTTTTTTCCAAATTGGTCACACTCATCCTTGAAGCCGTGACTTTTGATAATGTGTTTTTATGCATTAATACTGAAGTAGTTTACTAGTTTTGACATTTAATCATGTATGAGGCCGTAGTTACAGTAAGAGTGTTACATCCAGGCAATATAATAATGACAATTGGCTGTTTGCTAGTTAGCCATGATGGTCTAGCTACGATGCATGTTGTTATTAGTTATCAAAGATAGAGCATTTTATATTACACTAGAGGCAAATTATTTATTACACCTGGTGTAAAATGTGACATATGTCAAAATGGTGTTGGCCACCAGCTAGTTAGCTACCAACTGTTGTAATACAGAGTACAATTTTTTTTTTGTTTTAAAAAGGTTCACTGCTTTTATGCACGATTTTCATGACAGTGTTTATGCGATTTTTAAACTTATTGAAGCATTAAGTCAACGCACTGTAGTTGACTGATAGTCATGAGCTTGTAAGACACTAGATATGCACTCCAAACGATCATTTTTGCTCGTTATCAAAATTGGAGTATTTTACATTTCATATAAATGACATTTCTGGCTAACTTCTTTTTTACACTGGTGACAACTTTAACTTAAAACCTCGCTTGTACAGTTAATACAGATTTTATGACAGTTAATTAGTATCAAGAAATGGTTGAGGTTTTTTTTCTACTCTTCTTTTAACAAGCCATAACTTTTATATGGACCTCGAGACTTTTTGTCCATTTTCACAGTGATAACAGAAAGTGCTTGGAAAAAACAACGCGGCCCATTGTTTTTGGAGCACTTGATTGCAGTCCCCTTTTTACTGAAGTAGAAATGACTCATCCTTGTCACAGGACAAAAGCACTATGTAGTAGTGTACGCGTGCGTTTCTGCGCACTAGTAGAACAACTTTGGCATAACATTGGGACAACTGCATGTTGCTACTGGGGAAAAACTTTGCCCTTGTTGACATCTACGAGTAGTAGTAGTGAAGCGCTAGATGTTCAATAGTACACTTTTATGTCACTGTACTACGAGTGCAGCACTACAGTAGGCATTAACTAGTCAAATGTTATTCTATTTATTTTAGTTCATTCAGCATATTTGTAGGACAACTACATATTTCTAGTGAGGCAAAACTACTTGTGTGCATTTTGGTGCTAAAAATAGCTTCAACGAGACTACTAGTGCAGGACATATACTTATCAGTTGGGCGTAGTAGTGTTAATACTGCAGAAAAGTACTTTACTAAAGGTAAACATAGGTTTAATTGCATCCAAGGATGCAAAAAGTGGCACTAGTCAAAAAAAAAACATTGAGTAGATCCATGTACTAGTACCCTCGTTATCTTTGTACGCTCAAAACTGCTGCTGCGTGTGTGTGTGTGTGTGGTGTGTGTGTGTGTGTGTGTGTGTGTGTGTGTGTGTGTGTGTGTGTGTGCGCGTGCGTGAGTGAGTGAGTGAGTGAAAGAGAGAGACACACATGAAGCTCGATTGTGACCACACACAGATGCAATGCAGACTCCACATGCAGCAACAGGTTGCTCATGCATACAAATACACACGCACCTACGTACGTACACATATTACACTTGTAACTGTAACAAAATACTGTTCATCATGACTCATAACACATCGTCCAAGAAATGAACTATTTGAAAAAGCTGCATTAATACGAATACTCCACGGAAAAAAAGAGGACGAAACACAAAACTTGTTCCAATGTTGTCACTTAAAAATGACGAAATCCCGCAAGAGTTCACACTTGTAACTGTAAGAAAATACTGTTCATCATGACTCATAACACATCGTCCAAGAAATGAACTATTTGAAAAAGCTGCATTAATACGAATACTACACGGGAAAAAAAAGAGGACGAAACACAAAACTTGTTCCAATGTTGTCACTTAAAAATGACGAAATCCCGCAAGAGTTCACACGCGGGCACACAAACAAGAATGGATGCTGTGACTACCTGGCCAGCAGAGGCTCGTCTTTTTCCCCCGAGTTAGGACATCTTTCTTGGGGAGGGAGGACAGCAGAGAGGGGGAAGGAAACTCGACAAACTTCCAAGGCACGCAGCCCAAAACGCCGGAGGAGCGAAGCGAGACTGAGCAGCTGAGAGCTCCGAGTTGCTTTTTTGCTCTCAGCCGGCCCTCCTAATAACGTCCACGAAGGGGGAGTCTTGGACTGTGTTGCTGCCGATTCGCACACAAATTGCTGTTAAATCGCAAAACAAAGACCCTTTATCACTAAAAGATAAAAAGAAAACATGTAGCAAAACAGAACATAAACATCAAGGCACGTTTTCCGGGCAACGAACGACTAAAAAGTGGCGCGCGATAATAGTAAACACACCTGGCGAGTTGGTACGCTCCACTGTGGTCCTCCCTCAGGCATTTACAATACGACTGCTACTTTTGCCACTCCACAAAAGGCACATTATCTCGCAACTTTACTTTTGTAGGATCTCCAGTGCAATTTAACCCGTTAAAAAATAATTAAGCAATACCTTGGAATTATTGGACTTACTTTGAACTTTTTTTTTTGGGGGGGGGGGGCGTAGAAAAAACGAGTTACCCTAACATGACAATCTGATGACAATTAACAGCATGGGTGTCAAACTCATTTTTCTCGGCGGCTACATTGTTGTTCCGGTTTCCCTCAGAGAGCCATTATGACTGAAACAAAAATATTTAGTCTTCTCATCATATTTACATCATCAATTTATGAACTAGTTTTGGAATCAGAAATCAAGGCTCATGTGTTTTTCAAGTATTCACGTTTGGTAACACAAAAATGCTTCTAATATCTCAACTTGATCCTTTATGTTTTATAAAAATTTGTAATTTTGGTACAGATTTTGACTAGAATCAGAGAAATTGACCCTCTAGATTTGGCTTCGCGGGCCACATAAAATCATGTGGCGGCCCAAGCATTGAGTTTGACACCTGTGGCTTACAATATAAATACACTACTACTTAGAATTGAGAATTACTACTACTTAAAAATTACCCCCCGGTGTCTAAAAACTTGCTTTAATGATCCCAAACATTGGAACAGTAGTCTGTCTGTCTGTCTGTCTATCTATCTATCTATATATCTATCTATCTATCTATCTATCTATCTATCTATCTATCTATCTATCTATCCACCCACTAGTTTTGTGTCGTGTATACACCTGTTACATTGGATGTAAAAAGTCTACACAGACCTGGTTAAATGGGTGATTTTTGTGATGGAAAAAAAAAACCAAGATAAAGTTTTGTAACTCGGTTGATTTTTTATTTTTTTTTATAGAGGGGAAGTAAAAATGGAACAACTGAAGTAATGTTAAGTTGCCATACAAGTGTGCACAGCATTTCATAGGGTAATTCCAAAAGTTATATGTGGTACACACTAAACCTCCAAGACGAGTACAAAAACATGTATCTATGTTTCCCTTGCATGCGGGTCAACGAGACCCCCCTCTGGAGGTGGGGCTTGAAGGCGAGTGCCTGGTGGCTGAGGATCGGCAGTCATGGGGGTCGGCTGGGAACAGCCCGAACGGATAAAGTGGGTCCATAATGTTAACCATAATGTTGCCCACCTCCTACCGTGGAAAACTTCCACACGTTGGGAATCATTTAAAAAAAAAAAAAAAAAAAAACCTAGACACCTTCAAACGTGTTTCAGAAAGAAAAAAAAAGACAAATATTTGCAGTACCACACTTGAGAGGTTAAAATGAAAGCATCGTGCTGTATTCATGCAGCGGATCTACAAGCTTTATATGTTAACATTACGAGTGGAATAATTTTTAAGCCGGTCATACCGTGTGTGCTCATGCACAGCGTCAAACGACATTTTCTGGTCTTATATTGTACAGTGATGCCTCGGATCTCGACCACAATCCGTTCCAGAAAACGGTTCGAGAAGTGATTTGTTCGAAAACCGAATTGATGTTTCCCATTACAATGAATGGAAAAATAAATAATGCATTCCAAGCTTTAAAAAAAAGTTTTTAAAGCATTTTTTTAGCTTTTCCTGATAATAAACTGCATAGTAGAAATACGTGTACCATTTAAATACTTTATATAATAAAATAATTTCAGAAATATATTTATTTTTTGCTTAAAATGTATGCTTTATTAGTAGAGTACGCTAGGCTGGGAGCGCATTGCCGTATCTGTAGCAACTCGGCCCCCGGCCTTGTAAACTATTTTTATTAACAAAAGTGCAGAATAAATTTAAGTAAGCAAATTGCCTCCTTTGTAGCCATGATTGGGGGTTTATACGGTAGTCCTCAATAAGAAGAAAAACAACAGTCACTACCAGGACACGTCTGTGTACAGAGGCTGCGTTGTACAGAATAACAAAAGTGCGCTGGTTGCGCCGCACGCAATATGTTATTTCCGGGTTTTGTTGGGGGCGTTCGAGTACCGATTTTCATTGAATAACAGAAGCAAAAAAATCGCGAGATTTTCAAACAGGGACATTCGAGAACCAAGGCTTTACTGTAAACTATTTATGGCAGGATGCATGAGAATGCCCTAATAATATCGTACTGGCAGCGTTAAATCATAATGTGATGATTATCAATACAGTAGTGTTAAACAATTTTTTCGGTTTAAAGTTTAAAAAGAACATTTGATTGATCTTGAGATTACCATTTCCTCTTCCTGGGAACATTTCTGTGAATGTTGCAAAGCTACTTATGTGCTGAAAAAAAAAAAAAATGAAAACAATTTAGTGTGGTATTCTTGCAAAAATTAGATGGGTTAAGGTGTCTCCCATCGGTCTACCCGTCCGTCTTGAAATTTGGAGCCCAGAGTGCGGCAGTTATTAATGAGCGCATTGACAGACAAGACTTGTGGCGTCTCGTTTCACCGCCATGTCAGCGGCGCTTGATCGGCGCTCTTTGGTTGGAGCCCTGATGAGCTCATTAGCTCGAGATCCTTCTCCTTTCTGGTTGGACAGATGGTTGCAGTTAACCAGCTTAAGACAGAACAATGGAACCCAAATCCGTGGGTCAGGGACTTGATGAGGACCGTGTTGTTCAAAATGGGTTTTCGGGAGCATTTTCAACTTCAAACATGTTGTTCAAGATGATAACAGTGCTTTGAAGACTAATGGCACACCCGCAAGACGATTTGCATCAATTTATGAAGTGATGGCAGCAAACGGGTTTTAGGGGGCATGCTGAACTATAAACATTCATATTTTATAGCAAGGAGATGATTTCAATTCATTTCATTTTTATCGATCCCGAAGGGAATTAGAATATCCATCCATCCATTTTCTTTGCCGCTTATCCTCACGAGTGTTGCAGGGCGTGCTGGAGCTTATCCCAGTAGTCAACTGGCAGGAGGCGGGGTACACCCTGAACTGGTTGCCAGGCAATCGCAGGGCACATAGAGACAAACAGGTGCACTCACAATCACACCTAGGGGCAATTTAGAGTGTCCAATTAATGTTGCATCTTTTTGGGATGTGGGAGGAAACCGGAGTGCCCGGAGGAAACCCACGTAGGCACAGGGAGAACATGCAAACTCCACACAGGCGGGGCTGGGATTGAACACAGGTCCTCAGAACTATGAGGCCAATGCTTTACCAGCTGGTTCACCGTTTCACCTGGGAAGTAGAATGCAATTCTTTAAATCTCAAATTTGTCACATTCAAAATGACAAGACGCAGGTCTCTGTTTCTGTTTGTACCACTCAAGATAGTGACCTTGAAGAATTTTTAACCCAAAAAAAAAAAAGATTTTAGATAAGACTGCAGCTGATGTGTTTTTTTTTTTTTTTTGTTATCTGGCCAAAAAGTGCTACCACCACATCCAGACCTGGCATGCAAATTAGTGTTAGTTATTGCAACTAGTGCATATTTTAAATTGTGGGGGGGAATCAACATGTTGATCCACTGCAGCAGAGACGCCCTGTAAAGAAAAGGCGCAAAGAGCAAAAATGCACGGAATTCCCGGTTTGAAAAAAAAAAAAATGGCGGATTTACAAATAGAGCATCGCGCAAAAAGATGTGCCATTTTCTCATTCACTTCCGTTTTAACGGCAAACACATTTTCTCCTCTGGGTCTGCAGCAGGCAAATCAGTTCGGCTCCGCAATCACCGCAAACGCACCAAGATTAGTGGCTGAAAAGTAAAAACCTGGGCGTGCGTTGAGAGCGCTATGAAGACCAAATGAAAGGCTCCTAATGCCAGATGACATGAGAATCTTTTTGATTCCAAAGCAGTATTTCTTCACCGCGCCAAGAGCTCATCAGCGCTAAGAGGTTCCATGTGAAAACATTTGGAAATGATCAAAAAGATCGGCATTGGACATGCGCGTTATTTGGCGCGTTTAGCTTCTTTTTTCCGCCATCAATCCATTTTAATAGCTTTCCTCCAGAGACGGATTACGGCCTGTCAGTGAACATGGCTTATTTTCTTGCTTTTTTTCTATGGCAGAAGACAGAAGTTTGAGTACAGTTGCGTTGAAAGTGCGAGGACAGCAAAAGGTGCTTGATGATACCTGTTGTGAACAAGTTATAATATAAAAGCAGCTTTTTTTTGGGGGGGGGGGGTTCTGCAGTCTTATGAACCAGGGTGTCTAAACCTGTCACTTAAGTACTTGAGGGTACAAGTATTAGGAATGGGTGTCTCCGTTTGGCATTCTATAGAGCTCGTCCACCTACATCACCGAAGTCACGTGACTGGCCATATTGACGGTCTCGCAAAGCATTCTTCAATGCTAAGTCAGTTGGAGACAGAACAAAAATATATCCTATAGCACGACACCCAGAGTTTTGTCCGATCCCGTTAAACATTTAGAAGGTGATAATAAAGGAATGAGGAAAAATGAGAGACACTTGGCATAGAGGACCCATATTTAATGCAGAAGTCGATAAGAAATTGGACCATTACCCCGCTTCCGCTTGTCTTGGACAACTGGATCTACACGTGGATCTGGTGAGTAAGTCGTCGAGATTTATAGGGAAGAGTTTGAAAGCGCAGAAAAGTCTGGATGCATTCAAATACTTCGTTGCTGGATTTGTTCTCAATCAAGAATAAATCCCACATAGTGATGGAGCCACTTAGATTTCTTCAATACAAATACCAATATTTAAATAAATGACCCCTGGTTTTACACACAAACTCACAATCATTAACTATGATTGGGAGAAAAAAAAAGACAGGGAGTCGGCTCCTCCGTACACGAAGCGCGTTGCGGCCATATGTTAAACTTTGGTAAACCTCTCTGTGACAGATGTTTTTTTTTTTTAAGTATGCATTGTTCTCAAATGAGTTCAATGCTTTTTTAGAAAAAGAAAATAAACCGCTGGGATAGGAAGCGTGTTGTGGCCATACGTTAACCTATGTAAACATCACCGTGACCAACATTTTTTTTTTAATACACATTGGACTTATTTGAGAACAATGCATATTAAAAAAAAAAAAAAGTGTCAGGGAGAGGTTTACCGAAGTTTAACGTGTGGCCGCAACACGCTTCCGTGTACGTTGGAGACGACTCCCTGTCGTATTTTTTTTGTAAATACGGATTGTTCACAAATGAGCCAACTGAGTATTATAAATACTTCTTGGGAATTTGAGATTAACAAGACTAATTCGTCCCTGAAATGAAATGATTGCTACACAGTCGTGTGTGTTTGGTTGGGCACCATCCATCACGTTTAATTGGCGAAATCCATCACTCTTTTCTGGTCTTTTCAGCTGGTATTCTATAGAATGACCTCTTTGAATATCTGTCTTGTCTGTTGTAACAACCAACAGCACAACAAGTCTCCGGCATTGTGTATATTCTGCTCTGGCTCAATGTCCCCCACAGTCGAGCAGCTCTTTTTGACCTGCAATATGGCAAAATGGTGACGTCACGTGCACGAGCTCTATTGCGACGATAACCTTGTCACGGAGCCTCCGGCCACACACACGGGCCGATTCATACCAGATTTTCACAAGCGTAACACCTAACATCTGGTTGTTTTGACGACTGTAGATTGTTCCGATCGTGGTTGAAGCGTGCTACACTTCCCTGTATGAGTCGCGTTATCAACCCATGATCAGTTGTTATCAATAAATGTCACAGTTTGAACTAAGCCAGAAATGCAGTCTTGTATTCTCAAGTAATGGCATTGGATTTATGGGATGTATTTAACTGCTAATAGGAGTAAGTGTGATTTTCACCTTTTAGCCAATAACAGCATTTTTTTTGTACTAGGCCAAAAAGTAGCAGTCGTGCACTGTTGCATTATGAAGTTTCATGTCGTGTCATTTCCCATTTTTTTCCCCGTTCATTGTGCAACTGATCACAGAAAGTTGGCCCATCAATGCAAAAAGTTTGCCTTCCATCCCACTCATTGTCGAAACGAATGACAGACAGTCATTTTCTTTCAATACAAATATTTTATGCACATATACATACAAAAAAATCCCACAACCCTTTTGAGGATGAGCGACTCAGAAAATGGATGGTTCAAACAAAAGTGGAAAAACACTGCTGCCTCCATCACCGTACTCGTTTGAATATCAATGCAGTCACGCTGTTTCCCTTCTTGCCTCCAAACTGGAAAGTGGGCGTCGGCAACTCCTGAACGAATTCAAACCCTGTGACACATCAAAGAAGGAAAAAAAAATTCATTTGTCACACATTAACAAGCAAAGAGGAGTCAAACAAGAACTTTCCTCTTTTTTTTTTCCTTTCTAACATCTCAGGACCTTCGGTGTCAAATGTGACAGAAAACTTGCAGGCACGCCTCTACGACTACACCAAAAAAAAAGAAAAAAAGTGACAGCCAACTGGCCACTCGCCAAAAAACAAACTTCAGACAGTTGTCGCCCGAAGCTTAACCGTCACACTTGAGGAGATGTGTGTTGAATGAAGGGAGGTGGGTGAAAAAAGGTCTGACTGTAAATATTTACGCTTCAATGTACTCAGTTATAGGTGTTTAAGACCAAAAGTGAAATGAACCTACTTTTCAATTTCTGGTGGAGAGGTTAGTGGGTTACAGATCGATAGTCTTAAAATGACAACTTTGTAGTGTTTAGCATGTCTGCCTCACAGTCAAAATGTTGCGCATTTGGATCCCGTTTGGTCCTTCCTGTCTGGAGTTTGCAAACCTGCAAAAGTCGACTGCTGTCTTACTATTTCATGGCAGCAAACTGAAACTGAAATTGCAACTATTCTAATTCCCGGCCTACAAAGTGCACCTGGTTATAATCCTCACCCGGTACATTTGGAAAGAAAATACCATTTGGTGCACACATGGGCCGCAGCTGGGTAAAAGCCGCAAGTGCCCACATTGAAACACGAAATATTTACAAAGAAAGATGGTACACAGAGAGTTTAATGCTAATGCTAGCGCCATGCTAACAGGGCCGGTCAAAAGAAGAAAAAAAAAAACATACCAGTAAAAATCACTGAGACAGGGCAGTAACACGCTAGCGCGGCGCTAACGGGGCCGGACGGGTAAAAGTCACTTCCTCGGCACATATATTCCACCGGTCTCACTCTCATCTTTTCCGCTACAGTGCCCCCTTGCGGCCGTTAGAAAAAAATGCACAAGTTGGCCGCGTCACCGCATGAACCGCAGGGTTGAAAGCATGTGGAAAAAGGCCGGAAATTACGTCAGTAAAGACGGGACAGGTAAACATTCTTCTTGGTAATAAATATTCAGACTACATTTGCTTTTCAGTATTTGAAGTACTGTACTAACCTCATTGAGGAATGTGTGAGTTAATATTGTACATGTAAAAAAAAACACCCACACACCTTTGTTGACGCTTAAATAATGTGTTTTTGACGGTGGTATCAGTATTGCAATCAGGAAAATGACTAGCCACTATCGCACTGAACATATGAGCGCTTTTATCGATCGGCGACCAGTCCCAAAGTCAACGAGGATAGGCGACAAGTGACAGACAAAGCGGTATATGACGTTGTATTATCGTACTAGGTTAGGGGAGTATTTCAGCCTCACCTTCACTGAATCGCTCAAGCAGCTGTTCTTTAGTCCAGTTACAGGAGGTAATGGAGAAGAGCCCTTGATCCTTCAGGGAGTCTTTTAAAGCGCCCACGTAAAGTCTTTTCGCCTCGCTGGTATCGGCAGGATTCAGGCTGATGGCGTCAAACGTGCCTTTGTCAACGCACACGTCGTAACCCTCCAGTCCCCCTTGGCAGAAGTCCACCTCCTTAAAAAAAAAAAAAACATGGATTGGATGACAAAAAATGTCTACCTTGAGTTTAGTTGGAGTATGGAAAGGAAAATTGGGGGGTGAGGACCCTACGAGTACAGCTTGACATCGTGGATTAGGGACACACTGGGAAATAAATTAAAAATATGAAAATGGTCATAAAAAATAAAAGTTAAGGAGGGGGGGGATATTAATTTTCTAAGTATAAAGTTTGAATATTGGGAGAGAAAATTTTACTACGTTAATGTATACATATAAATGTATAAAATATAAATGTGAAAACTAAGAAGACTTAAAAGTTGTAAAATTAAAAGAGAAAGATTTCAATTTTGTGAGGAATATTTTATTTGGTTTGAATTGTACAAGAAATTATTCTAAATTTAACGAGCGAAATAATCAAAAAGATGTAATTTCATGACAATAAAATCATAGTTACAAGAGTCATCATTTATCAATAATGTGGTAATTTTACAAAATTGAATCCATAATGGTGAGAACAAAATATATTTTTTAAAAATATCTTTTACTTGTTCAGCACTTTTCTACTTTAACGGCATTGCCTCAGTCCCTGCTGGTCGCGAGGACCTTGCCCAAGGACACTGCGGCAGGACCACGAGGGCTGAGGCTTGAACCGACAACCTTCGGGCTGGGAGACGAGGACCACTCTAACATGTTGCAAGAAAAAAAAAAAGTCTGAATATTGGGAAAGTAGATTTGTAATTCTACCAGGAAAAATAAAATATAATATTAAGAGACAAAAACAGTAGTTGAACCTTTACAAAAAAAAAATGTCACAATATAATTTATACAACAATTTGATAAGAAAATGCATTAATTTTTAGCAAAGATAGGTCACTCAATTTGGAATGTTACAAGTACTACATAGCAGTAAATCTGAAAAAGGACAAGATAATACATAACAT
The DNA here is from genome assembly GCF_019802595.1 of Syngnathoides biaculeatus. Taxonomy (NCBI): domain Eukaryota; kingdom Metazoa; phylum Chordata; class Actinopteri; order Syngnathiformes; family Syngnathidae; genus Syngnathoides; species Syngnathoides biaculeatus. The sequence continues at coordinate 7,153,575 of NC_084651.1, read as the reverse complement.
AACATTATAATTTCATCTATCCATCCATCTTCTTAGCCGCTTATCCTCACAAAGGTTGCGGGGGACATTGTAATTTTACGAGAGAAAAGTCAGACTTTAATGGGTGAAAAGTCATCTAAAAATATCGTGCTACTTTGGGGGGAACTCAGTCGTAACAGGAGGGGGAATATATATATATATAAATTATTTTTTTTTCTTTTTTTGCAAAAAGTTGCTAATCTTTGACACAGCCACTTATTCATACAGTACATCCATCCATTTTCTTTGCCGCTTATCCTCACGAGGGTCGCGGGGAGTGCTGGAGCCTATCCCAGCTGTCAAGGGACAGGAAGCGGAGGACACCCTCAACTGGTCGCCAGCCAATAACAGGGCACATTGGGACAAACAGCCGCACTCACAATCACACCTAGGGGCAATTTAGAGTGTCCAATTCATGTTGCAGGTTTTTGGGATGTGGGAGGAAACCGTAGTGCCCAGAGAAAACCCACACAGGCACGGGGAGAACATGCAAACTCCAATTTGAACCCGGGACCTCAGAACTGTGAGGCCAACGCTTTACTAACTGAGCCCCGTGCCGCCATGTGTGTGTGTGTGTGTGTGTGTGTGTATATATATATATATATATATATATATATAAATACATATATATTTTTTACAGTGTCTCTCTTTCCCATGCTCGCTCCCCAACTTATGTCAATATTGACTTCTGTCCGAGGAAAGCACGCAAGTGACAAGTGCGCCACGTACTGAACATATACGCAAGGTTGCTATGTATACAGTACGGTAAACTGTATACCCACACAGGACACAGCCGGTGGGACCGCCGCTACAGAGCAGACGTTTTGAGGTTGGGAGGGTCGCTCCAACGTGACCTGTGGGCAAACCGCCATCGCTTTCAGGGCCATCTTCAAGTGGGGCCAGGAATTTTTTTTCCTTCAAACAGTACCCGGGACCAGGCAAAGATCCACTGTGGGAACTGGGACAGGCGGTGAGCATTTCGTGTCCATCCCTTGCCCTCATCCCCGCTGAGTTTGGTCCCAAAAGTGGGGTACACGGCGGACGGGTTGCCAGCCAATCGCAGGGAACCCAGAGACAAACAACGTGCATGCAGTACCAACTGGTAATGTATACTGTACTGTACCCACCTTAACCTTGACATGTGTCAAGCCCTCCGCCTGAAGCACACATTTTGCCAATTCCACAGAAGCTGGGGAATAATCGATTCCCGTTAAGTTCTTGTATCCATGTTTAGCCTTTTGACAAAAAAAAAAACAATAAACATTTATTTACTAAATTCCAGTTCCACAATGAATATTTGTTTTAAAATGTGCCCCACCGCAAATTACCTTGCTCAGTTTTGACTGATACTCTCGGACAAAATGGGTTCATTTGTATCCACGGAAACATCCATCCATTTTCTTAGCCGCATATCCTCACAAGGGTCTCGGGGTGTGCTGGAGCCTATCCCAGCTGTCAACGGGCAGGAGGCAGGGTACACCCTGAACTGGTCGCCAGCCAATCGCAGGGCACATGGAGACGAACAGCCGCACTCACAATCACACCTAGGGGCAATTTAGAGTATCCAATTAATTCCACGGAAACAGATTTTCTTTTATCTTCTCCCTTACCAGTTGAACTAAAAAGGCTCCGTTTCCTGTCCCGATGTCCAGAATGGCGGCCTCTTCCGGAACAGCGGCGTCGGCCATCCACCTGAGCACGCGGCTCATGCTTTCCTTACCAAACCTTTTAGGACAGAAAAGAAAAAGAACAAATTGAATTAAGACACAAGCGTCATCAATTTTACAAAAATAAAGTTTAGATTACAAGAAGAAAAAAAAATAATTTTAAGATGAAAAATTTTGGCTTCAATGCATTGTCATGTAATCATTTTCAGATTAAAACAAAATGACGACTTTTGTCCTTAATGTGCAAACAAAAATACGCGACAGGAACGATGGTGAAAACACACCGATGACTTTGTTTTCTTCCCACCTCTGGCTCACAATATTGACAAAATATTTTTTTCATGACAAAACAAAATTAATTCCATGTCACAACAGTGCGATCGTACAATTTAAACAACCAACAAGAAGCAGGTAGTAGTAAACAATTGTGCTTGGTTCAAGCTATTTATTGTCATTCGAATTTGAGGTTTAAACATAAAGGGAATTACATATTATGCATTCACAACTTATGAAAGTCTGCTAGCCTCACGCAGTGCAAAATGCCATAGACGAGCTAACAAAACGAGCGTCAATGTTGCTGGAATTAAAACTTCAAGAAAAAAATGCACCAACACGTAGCAGACACGGCAATAATCATACAAATTATTTTTATCGTCTGCGATAAGAGACAACTATTACTGCATCTAACTGAATCACAGTCGTTATAAAACTCTTCTTCACGTTTTGTATGGCTGTACTACACTTCCCCCTGGTGGCCAAGGCAGACAGAACGGGCACATGCACAAGGGCATTGAAGCATGAAATCTTGACACAAACTGTTTAATTCAATCCATTTCCCATACCGCTTATCCTCACAAGTGACACGGCTGTGCTGAAGCCCAAGCCAGCTGAATCTGAGCGAGAGGCAAGGTCTTAAAATAATAATATTGAATATTTTAATAAACACAAAACTGCAGAGTGCTGTTTAGCTAATGTAACTCATTACATGTTTTTTTCTTGTTATGGCTCAAACTGATGAATAGCATTTAATACATGTAAAAACGTATGTAGATACACATAAATAAAAACGGTTACCATATTTCACCCACGTATCCAATGTCTTTGAATGTTTCCAAGTCTTTTTCATATGTATTTTCCCAACTGCAAAAAAAAAAGACAATATTATCAATAGCATATTTAATTTGGTGAACATTTCCCAGTCAAAACAAAAATCTATTTTTAATCTTAATTTTCTTGGGTCTTAAATCTTGCAAACGCGAGGTCCCGTTACGGTAATAATATTAATTATTTAATAAAACAATGGAATTTCACAGTTTGTGCTTAAATGTAGCTTAGCTGTTACAACCAGTGGCTGCAGAGGCGACAAATAACAACACGCATCCAAACTGTATGACTTTTTATCACGCCGCGATATGCTCAAAAGACTACTTACTATTCCTTGGTTCCTAACTGCGAAGAATCAAAGTCAGTATCCGAGTCTCTGTCATCTGCCGAATCGGAACCACGCTGACTTCTTGCTGCGGCTTCCATGTTTGGTACCGTGCGAAAGAAGACTACACCTCCCATGAGGCGTTGCGGCCCCTTGAAGCGCGTTCTCAACCGCAGGGGGCAGTGGGATTGATAGGGATGTTTCCATCATGGCGGCATCCATTTCAGGTTATACTTTTAGTTCTGTGTGTTACCACAGCGCTAACAGCAACTCGGATCATGTGAGTATGCCGCGACAACCACCACCGCCCTCCCGGTGTCGTCCATCGGCGCCATTAGTTTGGGCTGTCTACCCCACTGTCATGCTCATCTTGCTGGGCTATCTGGTTTTGGTGTCGTCTATTTACCGGCGGACTGTGGTCGCTGGAGCTTGGTTTTGTAGTGCGCGTAATTGTGAATAAAGTCTTGTTACGGCTACACACTCGTCAAACGGCAAACTTTAATTCTAAATCACGGTTCCTCGTTGGTGTTGTATTACAATTCGGAAGTGCTGGGTGTGTGGGGTGTTTTTAAGTTCCAGGAATTACTCAGCTGTTAGCTGCTTTGGTGGCTAGCAAGTGTTGTATTTTAGTTTCTAGTTTCTCTTTAAACGCGTTTTCTGCCGGTGTAAATGTATATTAACAAATGGGAGTAAATAATAACCTCTGTTTTAAATCACCTCGTTTCCACCATGAATGACAGACGTGCTTGTCCGTCAACTTGACTTCCGCTAGCGTCTCTTACTTCATTCTTTTCATATTCGACACGAACTCTGTATACTTGTGTGCTTGTATTCGTGCTGATGAATTGGTGGAACCGTGTTCACAGTCCATAAGTGGTTTGCAAGGTCTGCCTCGCAGTTAGGAAGGTCCCAGGTCCAACATGCAATGAGTGAATCTGTTGCAGACACCAGTGAGTTGTGAAAATGCACGAAATAGAGACTATTTGTTTAAAAAGTATTTTTATCACTTCCGCACTGCGTAAACACATTTAAACTAGTTAAAACACACTTTTTATACCCTTCCGTATTGCCTATTTTCACTCTTTCAATGACAAGACCATCATATAACATCACTTTAAGGAAATCTCTGAATCTGAGTGTCAGCGTGCTTGCTTCAAGTGGTTGTATTTTTCATGCTCAGTTGAAAGTACTTTAAAATACACAAGAGAATTAAATGTTATTTAATTGAACACCAAAATGTTCAACCAAACAACATAATTTAGTTTCATGTAAGTCTGCTATCAGCAGCACGGTGTGGCAACCGGTTAGACCGTCGGCCTCACAGTTCTGTTGTCTGGGGTTCAAAGCCCGGTCCCGCCTGTGTGGAGTTTGCGTGTTTCTCCCACATCCCTAAAAAAAAAGCATTGATTTGGACTCTAGCTCTTAATGCTAACATACAATGCCAAATGCCATAGATGGGCAAATAAGAAATAGTTAAGGTAATTCTAAATTGTCAAACAACGGCTATTTTAACACACATGGCACAGCAGCACATATGATCACAGCATACAAAATGACTGCCCTGTATATATTCGCTCTTCTCTTTTGAAACAGCAATTATTGGAGCTTAGTATGGGATCTTCTCTGCCCCTTGTTCTCCATAATTTCACTGCAGTGTGGTACTACACAAAAGGCCAACTCTAAAGAAGACAAGCGCCGGATAAATATACGAACAGGCTTTCATATGTGTAGAATGAATGAAGGAAAATCAATTACTAGCCACAAGCTAATATACATGGCACCGACTCATGTTACTCAAAGATTGATAATTACCCGGATTTTCCGCACTATAAGGCGCACTGCATAATAAGGCACATAGAATAGACGCTACAGTAAAGGCTGGGGTGACGTTATGCATCCGTTAGATGGAGCTGTACGAAAGGCTCAATAATGATTCATATATGAGGTGCACCAGATTATAAGGTGCACCGTCGGCTTTTGAGAAAATTAAACGCTTTTAGGTGCGCCTTATAGTGCGGAAAATATTGCTTGTCGGCATTCTGTGTACTCTGTCAGCAGCGTGTGATGAATGCCGCACCACACCTTTTCTTTCGAAGCATGTGTGCTTTATATTTGGGATGGGTTTAAGTTAAATAAAGTAAGTTTCTTTCGGCTTGTCCCAATGGGTCGCTGCAGCGTAACATCTCAGATGAACGCTCATATTTGTTTGGCACAGTTTTTACGCCGTTCCTGACGCAACCCCTCTTGGGTAGTGGAGGCCCCAGTGAGATACAAACTCACGGCCCCTGGTTTACTAAATCAATGTTCTAACCACTGAGCTATGAGGCCTTAAATACAGGCATTAAAGTCTGTGCGCATGTTTGATTTTCTCTGATAAACTTCCTGAATCCATTCCGTGGCTCACAATTTCGGATACGAATCGCTCCCTGTACAAAGGCACCATTGAGAGGATGCCATCAAATCTTACATTGGAAATGTTTTGGCCCGGGAGTATTCATACAGCATTCTTGCTGTTGTTGTGTACTTTGTGTAGGAGGGCTTCCTATTAGGCGAAGTAAGGCAAGAGGAGACCATCAGCATCAGTGACACGCAGATAAGCAGCGTGGAGCTCATCCAAGTCGTAGGTAAGGACTGTGCCGCTCCTATCTAGTATCTGCTCCTTCGAATTACTCACCCATCCACCTATCTACCCATCCTACCCTATCATCCACTTATCCAGTTATCTGTCATGACTCTTTTCCCAACAGAAATCCATAACCATGACCCCTGCGCACGGTTGTTTAGGTAAGCCCAGTAAGATTTCCTTTTCTCTCTGCACTTTATTATTAATACGTGTAGTACGGCTCCGAACTTCATTGTGCACATGCAGGTCATCTCAGTTAAAAAAAAGTGAAACTTGTACTAATGTAGCTTTGTTAAACAGAAATACATTTCAGGGGGGCCTAGTCCGACCAAATTCTTAATGAAAAAAAGTTTTTTTTTTTTTTTTTTTTTTTAAAAGATTATAAAACACATGCCTGCATAATCACGCCTTTGCCGTTGAAGTAAAATGTTTACTTCAGATCATGATAGATTGGTGGTTGTCGGTGTGCTATGAGTACCACTTGTGGTACACAGGCTCTCTGTTGTACAAATGAATCAGTGAATTAAACGCAAATGAAATAGAATGTTGCTCATAGCTATGCGTACATATCAAAATATTTTTCTAATCCATTTAACTTAACTGTAAACGGTAACATACTAACTTAGTAACATTTCTAATAATGCTTGAAGAACTTTTTGTTTTGAAAAATGTGTTTTGTTAGAATTGTTGAATGGTATTTAAAGTTTATATGCAAAACATTTGAGTTGAATCATTAGCACTTTGTATTGTCTTAGATTGAAGATTATCAGTGTTGATGTTCAAATTTGGAAATGTTACAGTAACGTAAAAAATACTTTTTGGGAATAACACCTCTGCCTTGTTTTTCCTGCTACGGTTCAAGATTTTAATGTTGCTCAATTTTGTACTACTTTTTCGCAGTGGTACTTGTGTGAAAAGCTATTAGAATCACTGCAATAGATGATCAATCAATTATTTGTAGTTGTTATGGCAATGTTTGATAGTAATGGTGTCGTCATGTTAAAAAAATACTGAAGGATGAAACAGAAAATATAAATCGTCCTTTTAACCTACAGGTTTCTTGATATTTAATTCCAGGAATAAACACATTCCATTTGAAATGAAATTGATACATCAGTTAGTGATTCTATACCCGTTTTAGGGCAGTAGATGGCTCCATCTTGCAAGGTTGCGTAGCAGCACCAAGCCAGCAAGCATGTGGCATTTAAATGTCTTTCCCCTCTCGCCAGCTTTTACGACTACGCCGGCAAAGTCAACGAAGAACACTTGAACAGCATTCTCAAAGATAGACGAAAAGTGAGTGAAGGACGTCGTGTTTGTTTCGCCCACTTTCTCGTGCCAATTGAATAGATGCAGTCGTCAAATTGGACAAAAACATTTTTTTTCCTCTCACTCATTCCTCACCCAGCACGTGATTGGCTGGTACCGGTTTCGGCGGAACACGCAGCAGCAGATGTCCTTCAGGGAACAGGTCGTCCACAAGCAGCTGACGCAGCTGCTCGGCGTGCCCGACCTCGTCTTCCTCCTGTTTAGCTTCATCTCCACGGCCAACAGCTCCACGCACGCCCTGGAGTACGTCCTCTTCCGACCCAACCGCAGGTATTGATGGCCCGGTTTGATGAGTGACGCTTATTGTTGTGCCTCTGTTTTATTGATGATTAACTTCCCGTAATTATCCGAGTATAATGCGCACCCCCATTGTTGACCAAAAAATCAGCAAAACCCATCCATTAATGTACAATGCGCACCACCAATTTGCTGCTACACATATGCTCAGAATATCAGCAATGATCTGTATTCATATTTTGTTAGGTTTGTACTTGTATTGTTTTTCCAAAAACTGTCCGTACAACAATATTTGATAATAATCATTGTGCATGTGCTGATGTAGCGGTAATATAATCTCGGGACAGGCCGCAGGACACGCTTGTCCTGGTCCCTGCAATTGTCAGAACAGAATCCCTCAACCAACTAAAATAAATGCTCAATGGTGGCATAACATTTTATTAATACTGTTGATCACATATATTGCAATCTTAAAAATATACACTAACACTGTTTAACTTCAACATTTTTTTTGTTAAATATTTGTGCATAGTGCTGTTTCGCCACTACATTTACACATCCTTGGCCAAGCCTTCAAAAGAAGCATGTGACTCATCTCCACTTCGAAAAAGATCCACTCCGGAACTCGTCATTGATGACTTGAAACATTTTTTTCATCCCAAGAGTTTGGGTTGCGCAGCGCGGCCTCTCCGTAACAGCTTTCACAATAGCGTCAGGTGGCTATCAAAACAACGTGAGCTCAAACTATGTGGGAATGAGTGTAATGGGCACATTTTAAAAAAAGTGACCTTTTCAATTGTGTGCGCGCTACCCTTTTTTTAATGTGCCCATGACGCTCGTATTAGGTAGTTTGAGCTCACGTTGTTTTGATACCAACCTGAAGCCTCGTTGTTTGGGACTGCCGGGCTACTTCCGGGTTGGCGGCGTCATCAGCACGTGTGATGACACATTTCTTTTAAAAGCAACTGTACAACTAGCCGTTGTAGTCGATATTTTTTTTTTGTTTTAGTTTAAGTTAAAACAAATTCACGGGGAGTCGTTTCTCATCTTTGGTGCAGTAGCAACAAACATGCTACGCTAACGATCGTAAAATGCAAGCTTCCCGAGGAGGTCTGAGAGCTCCGGTTGGGGGGTGCACATTATCGTAATTTATATAAATGTTTAACGTAAGATATCATATCGAAATGTATTTGTGCACATTTTTTTACCACTATGTACCTTTATACGACTATACAGTTTGATTGTATTTTTTTTCCATCCATACCTAAATATAATGCGCCCTATTAACTTTTTGAAAATATTTTTGGGAAAATTTGCATTATTTTCGAGAAATTACAGTAAATGTCAAAGACATTTTTCAAGTAGTTGAAATAATAAGCCTGATTAATGTGCACTGCAGGGTGTACCCCGATTCTAACCTGAAGTCAGCTTGGATAGATTCCATCCTTGGTTTTAAACACCAGTTTGCTGTTATACAGCAATGTTGTTTACTGTAGGGCTGCAATGCTTAGTTACTCGCTTATAGTCGCTACTTCTAGCAGGGCTTGCCACCCACCTCTCATAAATATCTTATTTTGGACAGACCAACAAGATTTCTTAATCCTCTGTAAAAAAAAAAATATATATATATATATATTTTAGTGTGGTAGTATTTAAAGAGTTGTGTTGTGGGGGTGCTAAGCAGTCATCTGCACTCAGTAGGTACAACCAGAGGATCACCCTCACCATCCCCAACCTCGGCAACACCAGCCAGCAGGAGTACAAAGTCTCTTCTGTGCCCAACACCTCGCTCAACTACGCCAAGGTCATCAAAGAACACGGGTAATATTTGCACTCCAAACATCAATCTGCACCACTTCCAGGGTGACTGTAAGCTGTTGAGCAAGTGTCCTCTGATGTGTGTTTTGTGTGTGTGCAAGCACTTGTTTGCACCTGAGCACATATCAACGCGAGAATTTTATAGATTTACACTGTGCCCCGGTCTCCTCTCCGGTAAAGTTCCACAACGGCACCGCCACAGATTGTTTTCATGTGAGTTGGAATGAGCCACCCGGCTACCAGAGGATGCACGCACACATCACACACAAATCAATTGGACGCAGTTAATACCTCTCCTGCCGGCTGTGCAGTTTATAAAGGAGGGCGAGGCACAGTATTCCCTCTGTGAACTGACTGTGACCAATGGCCAGTTGAATTTGTTACACTTTGACTGCAGCTAAAAATGTAACTCAGGTTCTGTTCAGTCCAAGTACAACTAGGCGACTTCGTAAAAAGCTCCCGTATCGACTTTCACGATATGTCAACTGCAATCCACTTCCCTGCAGGGCCGAATTCTTCGACAAAGACGGCGTAATGAAAGATATCCGAACCATATTTCAAGTATACAGTGCACTGCAAGATAAAGTGCAGGTAAACAGATTCCCAGAGAAAATACCGTTCTGTTTATTGTTTTCTCTCATTTGATTTCTCCTCCTGTCATCTCATTTCAGGCGGTGTGTGGGGAGGTTGAACAAAGCGAACGCGTGAAGGAGAAAATCCAAGATGATGTGAACAAGCTGAAAGAACAAATTTCACTCAGGAAACGCAAGACAGCGGAGGAGGAGAAGCGTAAGTCTCAAAAGTCATTTACAGTGGCACCTCAGCACTCGAACACAATCCGTTCCAGGAGGCCGGTTGAGAAGTGAAATGTTTGAAAACCAAAGCGCTAGTTTCCCATTACAATGAATGGAAAATGACATAATGCGTTAGAAGCCTAAAAAATATATAACTGTTTTTGGTTTTCCTGATAATAAACTGCATAGAAGAAATACACGTATAGTTTAAATACTTTATATAATTAAATCATTTAAGAAATATATTTATTTTTTGCTTAAAATGTATAGTTTAGTAGGAGAGAATGCTAGGCTGGGAGTGCAATGCAGTATCTGTAGCGACTCAGCCCCCAGCATTGTAAACCTTTTTTTATTAACAAAAGTGCAGAATAACTTTAAACAAACAATAATGAGGGGGAGATAAGTAATAACGTCATTAAAATTTTGCAGTTCTCTGCAACATTCTGCTTTGTTAGGGTGATGAAATTACGGATGTCGTTCCATTTAGCGCAGATAGCTTTAATATCGGTACTTGAGACTTCCTTCCTGCCTTCAGCCTCATCAAAATAAGAAGCAACTTTTCGACTTCCTCCAAGGCCTGTGGCCTCTGCTTGGTCAACACGGTCGCTCCTTGAGCAACATCACTTTCTTTGAGGGGACCCTTGTGTTTCAGAATGGTGTTGATCGTCTATTTTGCCATGCCATACTTCTTCTATACCACAGAAACTCGCACACCAGATTCGGGCTCAGCTATCAAATCCTTCTTGAAGTCGACAGTTTTACGCACCACTTTCCTTTTTTCTGGATCAGCAGTTCCACTTGGGTTCTTTGGAGCCATGATCGAGGGTTAAAATTGCTCAATTGGAGGAAAAAAAAAACTCACTACCGGGACACGTGCAGAGGAGTGTGTGGGTCAACTGGTTGTGTCGCACACATTACGTCGTTTCTGTTTTTTGGGGGGGCGCGTTCTAAAGCGCAATAACAAATCGTCGTGGATCAGATGGTCAGGGCATTCGAAAACCAGATTTAAAAAAATTTCGAAATTTTCGTTTGAAAACCGAGGTACCACAGTATTTGATAAAAATCTAACGGCAGCACAGTGACGTAGTGGTTAGCAATTCTGCCTTGCAGTCGAGAGACCCTTAATTCGAATCGAAACGAAGGCCTTCATCAATTCGTCACCCTCCTTTACACAAAATTAACTCCTCCTGGCTCTTATCCGTGAGGCATATGTGAGGCTGTTAAGCGTATCTGTGTCGTATTGGTGCGTTTTTACAAGTACCTTACTGATGTATAGTAAAATAATTTTTGGACCACTTGAGTGAATTTGCCTAATTTCTTGCAGCACACCTGAGGCTCTATCATGTGTCGTGGCACACTGGTTATGAATCACTGCACTGTCTTTCCCAGACGTGAACACATTTCTGTGCTAACGTCAGCATTTTGCCTGCTTTCACGTGTTGCATCTCTGTGGTCAACAGGGCTCCGTGAAGGCCCGAATCCAGACTCCGCGGCAGACAATAACAAGGAACCTTCCGGCATGGGCCTCCTCTCCAGGATATCTTTCCACGCACCCTCTGCGCCCGAGCGGCCCAACATCTCACCCAACCCTCCCTCTTACGCCGACCTCCTGTCCCAAGGTGACTCTCTCCTCTCGTCCTCTTCTCCTCCCCCCACCAGTGCCGCTCTACTTCCCCGCCCTCAAGCCGTGGGATCGCCAGGACACCCCATGCCGGGACCGCCGACCGTGGGCTTGGGCACCGCCTCTTCCAATCCCGTCGGCGCACCCAACTCGCCGTACCTCGGCAACGGCGACGGCTCTAGCTCGGACTCGTTAGACAGGCAAGCCGCGGGGCAGGAGTTTGACGATGAGGACGAAGACGAGGACAGTAGCGAGTACGAAAACCTGGTGAGCGAAGCCCCTCGCCTGCCCGTGACCCCCGCCAGCCTTTTAGCTCGAAGTCAACCGTCCGGCCTCGGCCCCGACGGGGACACCCGTGGCTCGCAAACCACATAGAAACACGGCGCCGGGTGTGCGCGGGACACTGACGCACCTTCTCAAGCAATCAAAAAAAAAGTGCCAGTCCTGAAAGTGAACGGCATGCGCAGCTGGCATCCCGCTATAATGTATTTTTTTTTTTAATTGTCTTATCTCCATTTTAAGGGGAAACCTCGTCAGCTCACTGGAAGGGGGGTCTTTATGTTCTCTGTGTTTGTTTATTGAACGGGCGATGTCTGGGTACTTCGTTTTGGATGTGTCTGGTGTTTAGGGTTATTCACCTAATGAGGATATAACCTCTGCCAACCAGCATGTTCCAAAAAAAAAAAAAAAAAGGGCAGGTCCTGCTTCCTTTTTCTTTTTTCTCCACATTTCACTAACTGGCACCCTCTCTTGCATCAATTTTGCACTATTTATTGCCTTCTTTTTAACAACCTCTCAAAGAAAAAAAAAAGGGAGATGATTAATCAGCCTTCATACATTTTTTTTAAGACTAGAATTGCTTTTACATGCACAATCGTAAGACTTGTACTGTCATGTTAGTAATCCAGTACTAAAATAATCATATAGCAACTAAATAATAGATCAGCCACATATGGGTGCTTTAAATAGAAATCTATTTTCTTTTGGTGAGAGATTGATTAGACACGAATGTCAAAAAAAAAAAAAACTGAAATTGTATCGCGCTTCGCTGCACTTAACTCGAGAAAAATGTATGATTTTCTTTGTGCTATACCAATGAGGTCCTGTCTTGCCACATGTATAGTTCTGTCTGACCACTCTGTTCGGCTTTTGTACTTTGTACAAGGCTTCACAGAGGACATACACAATGTACTGTAGCTTTACTAACTGGATGCTTCAGAGGTTCCCTTCTACTGCTGCAACATAGAGAGCTCCCACTAAACTTCATTTAAAAAAAACATCAACAACCTGGCTTCTATCTTCACTTTACTCTGCTCCTCGTTACGCTTAATGACCATGGAGTTACAGTGACGAAAATAAGTATTTGAACACCCTGCTAAAATTGCAAGTTCTCCCACTTAGAAATCATGGAGGGGTCCGAGATTTTCATCATAGATGCATGTCCACGATGAGAGAGAATCTAAAAAGAAAAATCCAGAAATCACAATGTATTATTATTATTATTTTTTTTTTATGATTTGTGTGATTCAGTTGCAAATAATTATTTGAACACCTGAGAAAACCAATGTGAATATTTGGTACAGTAGCCTTTGTTTGCAATTACAGAGGTCAAACATTTCCTGTAGTTGTTCACCAGGTTTGCACACACTGCAGGAGGGATTTTGGACCACTCCTCCACAAAGATCTTCTCGAGGTCAGACACGTTTCTGGGCTGTCGCTGAGAAACACGGAGTTTCAGCTCCCTCCAAAGATTTTCTATTGGGTTTAAGTCTGGAGACTGGCTTTGCTACGCCAGAACCTTGATCTGCTTCTTACGGAGCCACTCGGTGGTTTTCCTGGCTGTGTGTTTCGGGTCATTGTCATGTTGAAAGACCCAGCCACAACCCATCTTCAATTCTCTGACTGAGGTAAAGAGGTTGTTCCCCAAAATCTCACAATAGATGGCCGCGGTCATCCTCTCCTTAATACAGTGCAGTCGTCCTGTCCCATATGCAGAAAACACCCCCAAAGCATGATGCTACCACGCCCCATGCTTCACAGTAGGGATGGTGTTCTTGGGATAGAACTCATCAATTGGTCTTCCTCCAAACACGGTTAGTGGAATCATGACCAAAAAGTTCCATTTTGGTCTCATCTGACCACAAAACCTTCTTCCATGACTCCTCTGTATCATCCAAATGGTCATTGGCAAATTTAAGACAGGGTTTTACATGTGCTGGTTTAAGCGGACAAACCTTCCGTGCCATGCTTGATTTCAAACCACGACATCTTAGTGTACTACCAACAGTCACCTAAGAAACGGTGGTCGCAGCTCTTTTCAGGTCAATGACCAAGTCCTGTCAGTTAGTCCTGGGCCGATTCCTCACCTTTCTAAGGATCATTGAGACCCCACGAGGTGATATCTTGCATGGGGCTCGACCCTGTCATGTTTAGCTTCTTCCATTTTCTCATGATTGCTCCAACGGTGGACCTATTTTCACCAAGCTGCTTGGCAATTTCTCCATAGCCCTTTCCAGCCGTGTGGAGTTGTACAATTTTGTCTCTGGTGTCTTTGGACGGCTCTTTGGTCTTGGCCATGTTACAAGTTTGAGTCTTACTGATTGTATTGGGTGGACTGAATCAGGATAATACATGAAGTGGAGGTCAGAGGGTCAGAATTCTAGCTGATAGACAGGTGTTCAAATACTTATTTTCAGTTGGATTACACAAATCGTTAAAAAATCCCACATTGTGATTTTTGAATTTTTCTTTTTAGATCTCTTTCACAGTGGATATGCACCTCCAATGAAAATTTCAGACCCCTCCATGATTTCTAAGTGGGAGAACCTGCGATATAGCAGGGTGTTCAAATACATATTTTCTTCACTGTACATTCACTTCTCGCTCACTTATTCTCTATTAAAAGTCGGTAACCCTTGTGTGTGAGTTTTAACCGTGGTGATAATCACAACAACTGCTTCTATTTATGGCTCAGGAACAACGTATGTCTGACTCTCGGCTTTGGTGTTGCTCTAACATTCTTGGCTGACAAATACCAACCGAAGAACTGCCCCTTCTCCCTCAGGCGTCGCTGAGTATAAGTACAGTTCTGTCGGAACAGTGACTCTCCTGTCACGTGTTGTTAGAAACTGGAATCCTAACCACAAAGCAACACGGAACCTGCTCGGTGATCGCGAGAGACGTTAAATAAAAGTCACCAGCATAGTTTTAGTCCAATAACGAACCTGCGGGGTGTTCGACGCGGTCACCAGCAGGTTGTACTCGATTTGGAATTATTTTGCTGGGAGAACCGGGGCATCACTTGCATCGCTGATCAGGAACTGGCACTGTTTAAATGTGACTTCATAATCGGAAAGCTCACGATGGATAAAAATGTGACATTTGTTGTATACTTTTTTTTTTCCCCCATGAGAACTGGAGCATATGAGAAACTAAATTAAATATTGAATGTACAGTAGGTGGGGGGTGGGTAACATTTAGCTGACTAGAGCAGGAGTTAGACAATCGTGCTCGTAACACTTCTGATTGCGGTTTTCCCTTTTTAAGGGCGGTTTAGATACAGTGGAACCTCTTGGGTTAAACATTTGGGTTGGTGGTTGACGAAGTTCTGGTTTCAAAACTATTTTCCCCATCCATCCGTCCATTTTCAATAGCGTTTGCCACGGGTGAGCTGGAGGTTGTCCCAGCTGAATTTGGGTAAGGGGCAAGGTACACCCTGGAATGGATGACAATTATTTTCCCTAATGTCAAATTATTTACATGCAAGTTAGCCACCGCGATAAAACTTAAGAACTGCTCACCGTTTGAAAAGTGGGACTAGGAGGGCTACAAATATGACATCTTGCTGGTGAGGCGGACTGCACGTTGGTGGTTGGCTATTTTGCTTTGAGCTATGTTCTAGTTTTGTATCCAGTTCATTTGTGATTGTGTCCCTCATAATTGCACGAGCATTCAGGGTCTATTAGTAGCATCACAAATAGAAAATACAAACATTTCCATTTGGAGGCTTGTAAACTCCATCCATCCATCCATTATCTACCACTTTTCCAGGTCAGGTCGCGTGGGACTTCCCCTTCCCCCGCCACTTTTTCCAGCTCTTCTGGGGAGATCCCGAGGCGTTCCCAAGCTAGCCGAGAGACATGTTCTCTCCAGCATGTCCTGGGTCGTCCTCGGGGTCTCTTTCCGGTGGGACATGCCCGGAACACCTCACCAGAGATGCATCCAAATCAGATCCCCCACCCACCTCATCTGGCTCCTCTCAATGCGGAGGAGCAGCAGCTCGACACTGAGCCCCTCCCGGATGACCGAGCTATCTGGGATCTTATTCTTTCGGTCACGACCCACAGATCGTGCCCATAGGTGAGGCTAGGAACGTAGATCGACTGGTAAATTGAGAGCTTCACCTTTCGACTGAGCTCCCTCTTCACTACAACGGACCGATACAAAGTCCGCATCACTGCAGACGCCGCACCGATCCGTCTGTCGATCTCCCGCTCCATTCTTCCCTCACTCCTGAACAAGACCCCAAGATACTTGAACTCCTCCACTTGGGGAAGGCTCTCTTCCCCGACCTGGAGAGGGCACACCGTAGAACTGAAGTCTTAAAAGTGTGCTGGGTATTCTGAATTTGTTATCCCCGATCACCCCACAACGTTTTGCTTGCGCTCCAATTCGTTAGCCTAGTAACGTGATTGCCAAAGTCATTTTTTGTTTTTGGGAAACAAATTCAACAAAAAGTCAATTTGCCTTGATTCAACCTTTCAGAATTAACATGACATGGATGACTAGGAATTAACAAATATGTAAAGAAAAATATATACATATTTTTAGCAAGCACCTTGGTGTCTTTGCTCGAGCTTAGGACTGAATGTTCAAAATGACTCCAGCAAATTTGTTCAGGGGCGTAGCAACTGGACAGAGAGGCACCCCAACGGCGACCCCTCTCATATATTTCCGTCTCAAATTTGTTTCGTTCCTAAAGAGCCACAAGACACCCAGGAATAATGTAAATAATTCCATTCCACTGGATGATTCTCAAGGGGGGGCCGTTATATCAGCCACCCGACTTTTTTTTTTTTTGTGGGGTATGAACAAAATCTTGGCCACCCCACAGAATATTTACTGGCTGCGTCAGTGATTTTTGCTATAACCCAAATTGCATAATTTGGAGTATTCCATAGCATAGGTTCTACTGTATTAACTTGTTTATCCTTGCGTAACATCAACTTGATGATAAAAAAAGAAAAATAGCAGGGCTCAGGTTTAGTATTTTTTTGTAACACTATACACACTCATGTACTCTTAAGCGTCTGAGGTGATACTCCCTGTACCCTTCCTATTTTGAATTGGGACACAGTGTCACCTACCCTCCTGCTGCGGATGTAGAGGTACTTTTTAGGCTTTTATTTTGATTTTTGTGCACTTGAAAGAAGACAAAAGAATGACCACGGAATGTCTTACTTTAGGTTAATAAAGAAAGACATGTACGTATCTGGATAAATGGATGTTTTCTCTTAATGCAAGTTGTGGAGATGTAATGTAATATTACTTTGCTCCATAAAAATCCCGGGGGACTGCACGGCGGTGAGTGGCTTGCTCGCTCTTTTATATTTTGATTTCTTGGGTTTGGGGTTTGAATTTCGCCTTCGGGCTTCCTTTGTGGGGCTCACACGATGTTCTCCAGGTACTTTGACTTCCTCCTGCATGACAAAAACATGCACGCTCGCTTCATTTTAGACTCATAAAAGGGGGTCAACCAACATGGAGTGCCTGTGGGTTGCCTTCGCAAGGACCCCACGCGCACTCCGTGGCCCACGGGCCTGTTCCAAAAGAAGGGAGGATGGGATTGAAGTTTGTGATTCCCTAGGAATGCTCAAGAAGTAATCGCTTGAAAATGAAACGAATAAAGTGGATATTGCTATCTCTTTTCTACCTTAATGTGTTAATTGTCACAAGTATTGTGAGAACTCGTCAGATTATTTAATTGAGAGATGTATGCATGATTTGATTTAATGCGTTATATTGCATCCAATTTAGATGGATTGTATTTTTCTCTGCATCACAAAAACATAATAATCGTGCAATATTCAGTATGGAGATAGCTCTTGATCTCTTGTGCCTCCTTGTCCCCATATGCATACAATTGATAATCATAGAATTCGATGCAACAATCCATCTCAGCAATCTTTACGCGTCGGGGTGTCATGAACGCCGCCATACATTAATTACTGCAGGCTGCTTGCAGCCTTTTACACGATGACATCATTCCTTCAGAGCCCATACCACGTGGTTAATTGCGATTCCGACAACAACAAAGATACATACAGACACACGCACACACGAGTAAACCCGATTGTGCCACTGGATGAAACAGTCCGCCGATTTGAGTGAAAAATGCAGTCAATAAATTCCCCCGCCGTTCTTGTTATTCCGGATGACATTGAAGTGTACTGTTTTGCTCTGACGTATCCCTTTAACGTGGACGATGAGGTACGTGCGTTCCGATTGGACGACGTGAGAGGATATACGGAAATCGGCCAATCGCGGCGCGCGGCAGATTCAGGTAGTAAATCCCCGGTCCTGCCTCCCGAACTGCAACACGGCCCAGAGCGAGGGCTCCATACTTGAGTCGCTGGTGTGTTTTTAGCCCTTGCCCCGCTGCCCCCACCCCCTCCCCGCTCCACGACGCCATTAAAAGCCCTTCAGCTCGCCGGAAAAGGACTAAAGATGATTTAAAGAGTCAAGCGCGGAGCAGCGTGGAGGGTCGGGGCTCGAGCGGGTGGGTGGAGGCTCTCGCCTTGTGGCTTCTATGGACCTCCGCCATCCAGCCGTCCGAGTCAATATGCGGCGAGTGTCGGCTACGTGAGAGAAGCCCGAGTGGCTCGGGGGTGGGAGCGGGAGCCGAACGAGGTAAGGTGCTGCCTGTTGTTTTCAACTCGACGGATTTTTTTTTTTTTTTTTTTTTACATTCGCAACGCCCCCCCCCCCAAAAAAAAAAAAATCAAAACATAATCCCGCTCGTGTTAGCAGCTAGCTTTGGTCGGTAATTACTTCTGTGGGCAGGCTCTCAAATCTCATCGAGTTTGGAACGCAAGGTCACCGATCTCGCGATATTTCCGTCGTTGACGCGTTTGGTTTCGTACCTGGATTTCGGCACGAAACGATTAACGCGTCACCTGTGAACCTGTTAAACGACGACGTCCTACCTTTGTAAAAAAGTGGGGCGAGGCAGGTTATTAAAATAACAATAATTGAATTAAAAAAAAAAACCATAACATTCAAAACTGGGCGGTGCTTTTTGTCGCGCTGGTGATGAATTTCTCACCGTGTAAACAAACTTCCCAGCACGAAAACATACGGAATGTAAGCAATGCGCATGCGTTGTGGATTACCCCGCCCCCTCTTTTTTTAAAATTTGGTTTTAATAGGCTTTGCACTGAATTGAATTTCAGTGCGTGGGATAAGTGTCTTAGACGATCGCGCGTCTTCCCTGCTGGGTGTCTGCTTTCATTCGCCCCCTGTCTCTTGTTACCGGCCTCCCTCCTCTCAGTACTGTAGGCCTCTCTGACCCACCTTCTATAAATTAACTTTTACTGTATTTGTCTATGGCCGGTGTTTGGTTTCTATCCTGGATTGTTATTGAGCATTGCTGTGTGGTGTGGCATCAAGTACTTCCACGTCAGGAGCAACTACAGGGTGTGCTTGTAAGTGCAGTTTGCACCAGACGCTCTTTTCATATTGTGCACATGTGGATTAGTTTAACAAGCAAAAATCTATAGAGGAGATTATAGACCCACCCCCAGCCTCCCCACTGCAAATTGTACGTCCACTGTCGACATCATAACACCACCATTAAAAGTACAGAAATACAAAAGATTAACATTGTTATGAGGCGTTAGAAAATATAGCTAAAATAAAGTAAAAATACTCAGTGATTAACAAATGGGTCATCACACCCCTGCTGGAGATCATACACTCACCAGCGTCAGCACAACTTTTTTTTTTTTTTTTTTAAATACTCATTCATTGCCACGGACATTTATATTCTCAGATGTGATTTTTTTTTTCCATTTATAGGCGCAATTCCATATTTTTTAAATTGCATTGATTTACAAAAAAAAAATCTCAATTTTTCTGCAATATTCCAACCTGCCAGAATCCACACTCGTTTATATTGTGGTCTGATTTTTGCAAGCGAAGCGGAAGATTAGATGCACGTCTGTTGATTGGTCGATCGTGTTCCTCCTGACCAATGAAAACGCTTGTTGTATACTAGGCAGATCATCGGGCCATTTTCAAGTTAACACGATGGGGGTGCTCAAGAGGAAAGATGCCTTGTGAGTGAAAGAAATTGATAGATGCGTCAAAAATAAGTTCCGTTTGGATTGGATGGAATGAGAAATCGTCGATAGAGTTGGAAAGAAGGAAGTTACCACTCTGTTAAGCGACTTCATTCGCAAAATCGATTGACCACCACAATAACGAGGTGAGAGTTCAGAAGCAATTGTAAAAATCTCTATTATTTACCAATAACGACACAAGACATTAATAATCATTGTCAAATTCATGCGTTTCAATCATTTACTAAGACAAGAAATTAAAATGTTTTTGAATAGATACGATATACATGCTATGAAAGCACGCTTGCATGCCATGATGCAAATCTGGATTAGATTTAGTAGTTAGTTGAATTTGTATTTGAATTTTTAATATTTTGGGGTAAAAGTATGCACCTGAATAATGAACGATCATATTGTGTACATTTTGTAAACAGAATAGCATTTATTTATAGATGTACTAAATATATTTCATTCATAATAAAATTCATACAACTTGGACGTTAAAATTGGTGATCACGCTTGCAGACCGCAGACCCCCGGCTGTTTTTCCAGTCTTTTTTCATTCAGTCAAATCAGTTGTCTGATTCTCAACTGGAATCCATTGGTTTACTGCCATTGACGTATATGCTCGTCAAGTACAGTTTGCAATGGGCAGGCCCAGAACACGGTTTTGGCCAGTTTTATCTATGGAATTCAGGTTTGCAAACCACTGTAATGATGAGGAGATCCTTGTAAATGCCCACGTTGCATTGCTTTGCATTTGAGATCACAGCTTTTGAGTAGAAGATAAAGATTAGGTGGTGAAGCGCAGCTTGTCAAGTCGATTATGGGAGAACTAACAACACTGGAAGTTGGACAAGTTTAAGGACCTTAAACTCAAAACAGTATTTATTTTTATGGTTTTAAGGGAGAATGTGGCACCGTAGGTTGCAGAAAATGTGTGATCGTGTGAAAAGATGAAGCAGTTCATTGTGTGAATAAGAATTTAAGTGCCTTCTCCATTGAAAAGCCACTGACATTCAACTCATTCATGCTGTTAGTCAGCGTAAAAGAGCATGTACTCTTTCTTTAGCTACGTCTGGTGCGTATTAATTTTGTCACGCAAATAAGATTGAAGATTAAATGGTTGGAAATATAGTGAACTCTGTTTTGGAAACAAGCAGGCATTGTTTAACTATCTGAAACTTCTAAAAAGAAGGGAACCTCTGTAAAATAAAACTAAAATAAAGTAAAACGACCCAATATAATATGGTTGCAGGTATTGCAAATTGTAAACACATTGCCCACATGAAACATATTGAATGTTTTAAATGTGAATTGAACTAAGAAAACAAAACTACTCACTGTTTGATTAACACCTAATAATCTGGCTTATATAAAACTCCTTGCACTACTCTCACTTTTTCCAATATTCAATTTATGAAATTTGCAGTGTGCAGCAGGTAAGGGTGATTAAGGATAGAGATGGAAACGTGTTGACTGGTGCCGGTAGTGTGCTAAATAGATGGAAAGAATACTTTGAGAAGTTGATGAATGAAGAAAATGAGAGAGAAGGAAGAGTTGAAGAGGCAAGTGGGAAGGACCAGGAAGTGGCAAGGATTACCAAGGGGGAAGTCAGAAAGGCACTACAAAGGATGAAAAATGGAAAGGCAGTTGGTCCTGATGACATACCGGTAGAGGTATGGAAGCAATTTGGAGAGATGGCTGTGGAGTTTTTGACCAACTTATTCAACAGAATACTAGCGGGCGAAAAGATGCCTGAAGAATGGAGGAAAAGTGTTCTAGTTCCCATTTTTAAGAACAAAGGGGATGTTCAGAGCTGTGGGAACTATAGAGGAATAAAGTTGATGAGCCACACAATGAAGTTATGGGAAAGAGTAGTGGAGGCTAGACTCAGGACAGAAGTAAGTATCTGCGAGCAACAGTAAGATTTCATGCCTAGAAAGAGTACCACAGATGCATTATTTGCCTTGAGGATGCTCGTGGAAAAGTACAGAGAAGGTCAGAAGGAGCTACATTGTGTGTTTGTGGATCTAGAGAAGGCCTATGACAGAGTACCAAGAGAGGAACTGTGGTACTGCATGCGTAGGTCTGGTGTGGCAGAGAAGTATGTCAAAATAGTACAGGACATGTATGATGGCAGCAGAACAATGGTAAGGTGTGCCTTAGGTGTGACAGAGGAATTTAAAGTGGAGATGGGACTGCATCAGGGATCAGCTCTGAGCCCCTTCCTGTTTGCAGTGGTAATGGATAGGCTGACAGATGAGGTTAGACTGGAATCTCCTTGGACCATGATGTTCGCAGATGATATTGTGATATGCAGTGAAAGCAGGGAGCATGCAGAGGAACAATTAGAAAGATGGAGACATGCACTGGAAAGGAGAGGAATGAAGAATAGCCGAAATAAAACAGAATATATGTGCGTGAATGAGAGATGTGGAAGGGGAAGAGTGAGGCTACAGGGAGAAGAGATAGCGAGGGTGGAGGACTTCAAATATTTAGGGTCAACAATCCAGAGCAATGGTGAGTGTGGTAAGGAAGTGAAGAAACGGGTCCAAGCAGGTTGGAACAGCTGGCGGAAGGTGTCTGGTGTGTTATGTGACAGAAGAGTCTCCGCTAGGACGAAGGGCAAAGTTTACAAAACAGTGGTGAGGCCAGCCATGATGTACGGATTAGAGACGGTGGCTCTGAAGAAACAACAGGAAGCAGAACTTGAGGTCGCAGAAATGAAGATGTTGAGGTTCTCGCTCGGAGTGACCAGGTTGGCTAGGATTAGAAATGAGCTCATTAGAGGGACAGCCAAAGTTGGATGTTTTGGAGACAAGATTCGAGAGAGCAGACTTCGATGGTTTGGACATGTTCAGAGGCGAGAGAGCGAGTATATTGGTAGAAGGGTGCTGAGGATGGAGCTGCCAGGCAAAAGAGCAAGAGGAAGACCAAAGAGAAGGTTTATGGATGTGGTGAGGGAAGACATGAGGGCAGTTGGGGTTAGAGAGGAAGATGCAGGAGATAGGCTAAGATGGCAAAAGATGACACGCTGTGGCAACCCCTAATGGGACAAGCCGAAAGGAAAAGAAGAAGCAGGCATTGTTTTCCACATCATTACGTTCCAAGGAGAAGTTACCGTAATTTCCGGCATACAGAGAGCTCCTGGTTATCGGCCTCACCCAGTACATTTGTAAAGGAAATACCATTTGGTACATACATAAGCCGCAAGTGCCCGCATTGAAACGCGAGATATTTACAAAGAAAGACGGTATGCAGAAAGTTTTCAAAGTTTTAATATCTTAGCTTAGCTTAACGTAGCAACAACACGGTAGCACAAACAGGGCTGGTGGGGGGAAAAAAAAACATACCAGTAAAAAAAAAAAAAACATCCCAAGGATGAACACAGTAGCAACACGGTAGCACAGCTTTAACAGGGCAGGTTAAAAAAAACATACCTAAATCACTTTACAGTGAGCACTGTAAAATGAAACAGAAATTTAAAAAAAACTACACAGTTTCAGCTTCAGTGGTGTACCTTTACAGGCATGGCCCGCACCCCAAATAAATTGAAGCTAAAATGTTTACCTAATGCTTAACATGGCATACCTCTTTATAGCGCTTATTGTTGTGCATGTGCGTGCTTGATTATTGCGCGGAAGAATGTGACCCCCCCCCCCCCCCCCCACCGCACCCGACTCCACGCTGACCCAATGCCGCCTTCCTGGTTGTGCACCAACGCTGACACTGAAACTACTCCCAGTTTGATCACCGTGATAATGTGGTTGATAGAGATAATCCCCACTGTAAATTGTGCACTCACCGTTGTCATGAACCTCTATTAATAGTACAGTACAGTGCAGGGAATGTTGCGAGTAGCATTTTTAAGATATAATTTAATTATGATTGTAGTTCAAGTGCACCTATTGTCAAACTACTCACCAATCTTTTCCATCGAGTCCTCACTGCAAATGGTAGACTCACCGTCTGTACCATAAGCGGTTCTCTTAAAAACGTTATGTGTCTCTTCTCACAATGTACTGTTTCCTTCAGAGTGGACCCGCCGAGCTGAGAACCTCACCGAACGGCAGTGAGCCGCCTCGGCGTGGGCGCGACGATGACCGAGCTGGTCGGCAAATGGGCCTGTGAATACTGCACCTACGAGAACTGGCCGTCGGCCATCAAGTGCACCATGTGCCGCGCGCAGAGGCCCAGCGCGGGCGCCATCATCACCGAGGAGCCCTTCAAGAGCGCTCCCGCGTTGGACCCCGCGGGCCTCAGCAACAGCCCCACCCAGGGGAGTTCCGCTTTGCTCATATGCCCCGATTCCAGCGCGCGGCCCCGGGTCCGTGCGGCGGATACCCCTGAGACCAGTAGCAAGTGGTCCTGTCACATGTGCACCTACCTGAACTGGCCCCGCGCCATCCGTTGCACTCAGTGCCTGTGTCACAGGCAACACGCTCAGCAGCACTCGAGCCATAAAGGACAGCAGCAGCCACGCAGCCCAACAGAGTCACCTCAAACCTCAGGCTCCGGATACCGCCCCCCACCCTCTTCCACCGCCATGGATCCCTGCGAGGAATACAATGACCGCAATAGGCTCAACACGCACGCACAGCACTGGACCTGCGCCGCCTGCACTTATGAGAACTGGTCAAAGGCGCTCAAATGCGTCGTCTGCGACCACCCGCGGCCCAATCACAGTCTGCTCGCCGAACCGATTGAACTGGCCTCGGAGCCCGAGCGGCAACAGCCGTTGTCCAAGTTCATCGACGCCGACCGGGGGAACAGGCGTGGCGTCGGGGGCGTCGCGGGGGGCCAAGGACTCGGCGGTGTGGTGGGTTTGGTCGGGGGTTGCAGCACCAGTCAGCGGAGGTCACCGCCTTCCTCCAAACGCGAGGCGGAGATGAACATGGACTTTCAGAGGATCGAGGTGGCGTCGGGGGCCGGGGTTGGGAGTAAAGAGGAGGTCGAGGTGGATTTCAAAAAACTGAAGCAGATTAAAAACAGAATGAGGAGGACGGATTGGCTCTTCCTCAACGCCTGTGTTGGTGAGTTTGAACTACGGTGTTCCCTCGCTACAATGCGGTTCACTTTCCACGGCTTTGCTGTTACACAGATTTTTTGTTTGAGTGTGTCTGTGTAATTTCTTACAGCATTTTTTTTTTTTTACAGTGTATGAATGCCTTTTGTATTCTGTATCCTAATTCGCTAAGGGAAAGCCTGCATCGTGTTGTGCGTCCCGATTGGCTAAGGGACTGTAGACCATTGCCAATCGCTCTAGGTACTGGCCAGGGTTTCGGCGCTCCTCCATAATCCGTCACAGCTTCAATGGATGGCTCCGCGGAGGGCGCCTAAGCCACACCTACGTAGATACCGTTCGGCACCCTAAGGTACCGATGAAAATGGCAGACGCAGTGCGGCCGAAGCATGTTATGAGCGATTCATTAGAGCGAATTCCCAATAGTATTTGTTTCCTTTCTGCCCATGGTATCAGAAATATCGAGAGAGTGTACAGAGAGGCCCGAATTACTTTCAACGTGCATATATTCATAATGTCAAAATTTCCCCAAACGGGAACGCCGGTTATAGTTTCTGCAATGTGTTGGCCGGTTGGTGTGTGTTGGTGTGCTCCCATATTATTGGTAAACTCTACAAGGACTCAAACTCCGTAACATTTCTCACGTGTTGTGTGAGCAAAGCTGCACGTCTCTACCACAGCAGTGGAATAAACCCAGAGGGTCCAAAATCAAACCAGTGCGGATGAAGTAGTTGTAGCTCGACTGACAGAAAGGAGGAAAAGAAAACCGATTCTTTGTCAGACGGATCTGAACTACAGATTAAAATAATGAATAATCGTGAAAATAATGGGATTGTTTTGTCAATTTGTAGTGCAAGCCCCTTGTCGCATTCCAGGAGATGTTCATCAGCATTGTACTTTATAGCTGCTACGCCGACTAATTGCGTAACTTACCTTGGAACAGACGGCTTTGTGCTGATTTATCTTCGATACGTTCAGTCGGTCGTGAGGTCGGCCACAAGCCTTAATCCTGTTTGCATTTATCTAAATTATGCTTCAGGGTGGGACAGCGCACCAGATATCATCCCGGTAATCTCTCTGGATAGCGCTCGTCTCCATTACACGTTCACCAGCCACATCGAAGCACCATATTTCCGATTCGGATATAAGCAGGACTTATACACTCTCAATTCAGAGGCATAAAGTAAGCGCGCGCTCTGTTAGTTTGTGGGTACAAGATCACGGATGTGGACAACACGGGCAGAGTTCAGAAAATGACGCTCACTGATTGGTCAAAAGGGAGCTGTCCAATCATTCTCACGGGTCTGTGGATTCTCAAACATAATCGAACGTGGAATGGAACTCGCAAGACACCTGCACCAAGGAGGTTACAGAAGAGTCGCACCAACTGGCCAGAAGAACTGTAGAATGCGGCTGAGACGCTATTAATAATTTCTCGTGTCCAACCTCATAGCTCAATCATTAAAATTACGTGTGTGTGTGTGTGTGTGTGTGTGTGTGTGTGTGTGTATATATATATCTATATATATATATATAAATATTTTTTTCTTTTGATAGAAAAATGCTTATACCCGGTCCTGGATAATGCGGAAGAAAATGGATTGAGCGATTTTTATGTATTTATTTCTCAAATAAATGTTTTGGCGTCAAACAGGTTTTGATCTTTAGATTCATTCTAGAATACAGTTGTGTACTTTTAATTTACAAAAGTTTGAAAGTCGAGAGTGTTTAAGTGACAACACAAAAAAAAAATGGGGGGGGGGGATTGTCTTCTAATATGCGGATTTCACTTAACGTGCATATTTTTGGAACATAACTGGCGTGTTGAATGAGGAAACTCTATATACGGCATCTCAGTAAATTAGAATAGCACAGAAAATGGAATTCAGTTCAGTTGTTCAATTTAAAAAGTGAAACTGGTGTGTCATAATAAATTCACAACACTTGGGCAATTGACCCCTCCGTACTCACGCCACGTGCGCCTACGTCAGACAAACAATTAGCAAAAAGGGCGGCGCAGCAAGAAAAGAATAGAGCGAAACTGCCCGATTTACCGGCTGATTTCCCACTCGCATTCTTAGCTAACAGTGAAATATCATTGAAAAGCCGACAGCGGGGCTTCAAGTATTTCAGCGAGGGGTATTTCAATGGTATTTACATGCATATCGAGGAGAAACCATTGATATTAGCGCGAGATCTTTCCGGAGTCAGAGGAAGACCGAGGAGCCACATAATATAATATATATTATAATCCAAAGACGAATTCGTCATTGACCGTTTCCTATTTTCGTGTTACCTATCACACTTGTGTGCAGAATCTGTATGTGTATCTGTATAGCTGTTTGTGAACCGCCGTATGAAGGAAAAGAAGGCGAGGCTTGATTTACGAGTTGTTTCTCTCGTTTTCTTTGTGTAACGTCACGCGCTCCCCTCAATAATTATTCTTGAATTAGTGCCGAACCTACGTAAGTCCCGACCGAGTACGACAATCACTACTTTAGTGTCCTCAAACATCCTTCCTTCAGTCTTGGTGTCTCGTCGAAGGCTTTTAGGACTGCTAGTCCAGTTTAGCTTTGCTCAGCTCACCGCCAACAAAGCGACACGTTTGTGCAGTCAGATCATCGCAAAATATCGCTCAACACAGATCAAGTGTGTCAATCATTCACACGTAGCTATGTTATGCAAGCGAAGAACTGCTAATTCATTTATATGAGACATGTATTGAAAATCAAATATAGGGCATACCTTCGTGCAAACACAGTCCGGTTTAGCTTAGCCGGCAACAAAGCGACACGTTTGTGCAGTCAGGTTGTCGCAAAATATCGCTCAACACAGATCATGTGTGTCAATCATTCAGACTTAGCTATGTTATGCAAGCGAAGAACTGCTAATTCATTTATATGAGACATGTATTGAAAATCAAAAAAAGGGCATACCTTCGTGCAAACAGTCCGGTTTACCGTAGCCGCGAACAAAGGGACACATTTGTGCAGTCAGATCATCGCAAAATATCACTCAACACAGATCAAGCGTATCAATCATTCCCACTTAGCTATGTTACGCAAGTGAAGAACTGCTAATTCATTCATATGAGACATGTATTGAAAATCAAATATAGGCTTTACCTTCATGCAAACATATCTGTTCAGGTTGATGGATTCAGTTGATCATGCGGTCTTCCACCAAGTTTGATCCATCGAACACATTTTTCGTACTCGGTCTTCTGTTCCGATTGATTTTAGATGGATTCAGTTGATGATGGGGCCTTCCACAAAGTTTGATCCATCGAAGACATTTTTCGTACTGGGTCTTCGGTTTTGGAAAGGGTACGAATTGAACTCCACCAACTAGCCTTTCAGGATACCTGTCGTCACTATTATAAAGTCTGTGACTACACCTCTTAACCATATCTATTGTTAAAGAACCCAAATACGCGATAAAACGCTAACAGAAGCTATACTGGACCATACAACGTTGTCTGAGGAAACGGCGGGTCCAGAAAAGGGGCGTGGTTTATGCAGATCTCTGGCCTCTGATTGGTCAGCGACGCAGATGATGCAATTTCTACGGAGGGGTCAATTGTGTTGTGATATTTCACACATCCAACTTCCACGTCATAACATGTTTATTAACTGTTCAGTAACATTTTAACCCCGGCTTAGAAGGCCTAAAAACATTGAGTTCAGTTTTCTGTCCATTTTAAGTCCAATGTTGGCTTACGCACGTACGTTTTCCCATCCCTGCTTTAGATGCTCACTGATCTAAAGTCTGGTGAGATGGACCACAGCATCGTAACGTAATCTGTATATGGTGGTGCCTCAACATAACAAACGTGATCTGTTCTTGGAACCATGCTCATTTCTGAAAACATTCATATGACAAATCCTCTTTCCCCATTGAAATTAATTGAAATACTGAAATACTCGTAATCTGTTCCAATGCGTCAACAAAAACAGTTGGAACATGTTTTTAATAAGGTTGACTGTTTTGTTTTCGATGTGGACCGTGCTGCTTATTCCACTGTGAACACCTTGGCCTTCGTGGGCAGTATAACACATACGGCCGTACTGCGCTTAATAAAACATGCAAGACCAACTCAACTAAGTTCTGATAATATTGGTTTGTTTTTCACAGAGAGTAAAAGAATATATCCCTGTGCTTTGAGTATTGATATGCTCTGTCTGAACGTTTTCCTCCTGCCTGCGTTTAAATATAAATTGTTTAAAAACGTTAGAATTACCTGAAATATCATTTTCTTGTA
Source organism: Syngnathoides biaculeatus (assembly GCF_019802595.1). NCBI lineage: Eukaryota > Metazoa > Chordata > Actinopteri > Syngnathiformes > Syngnathidae > Syngnathoides > Syngnathoides biaculeatus. The sequence goes on along the minus strand of NC_084651.1, from coordinate 7,124,413 downwards.
TTTGACATTTTGTTAAATAGACAACGTGTAATTCTTTATTTATCTTTTGATGTCCAGTAAATTTTACCGAGAGTGTCAATAATTCTTTTTCCTATACTAAGAATTGTTGGCATGACCAAACCTGTTGCTTGTTGTGAAGTTTGCTACCACCTTTGTTGGCATTCATATTTGAAGTTTTTGGCCTGGCAACGCCAAATAAACCTCCTAAACCGAGTCAGCCGTAAATCAGTGTACCAAAATTACCTTACTTTGGCTTTATTTGGTGGAAAAAAGTCAAATAAATGATGATAAGCCTCTTTATTATCCTAGGAGTAGCTGTTCCAACCTAGTTTTTACGTAGTGCAGTCCACATAAAAATCATTTTTCTTTTTGGATGCTGATACACTGCATTGTGTTTGCTTACCCGCGAGTTGAGGGACGCTGGACTGCACAAGCAGCGAGTGTTCGGCCACCCACACTGTAGACTGGTGGGAGGATGAACATTCAAAGGAACTCTAGATTGTTTTCTTTTTTTCCCTTTATCGCTTAGTGTGTTCTTCTGTGTTCGTCGTCTCATAGAAGTGATGGACGGTTTCAGGCCAAGGGCGCAAAAACTCGGAAAGGGGTCACAGCCCAGTTGCGTTGAAGACAATCGGACAACACGAGTTTGTGCTCTGTTGCTGGGGAGATTTAACCCTGACACATGCACGTCGCGCGTCTATGTGTACCGCCAACACTCTTCCAAAGCGGCCTGTCGCTTTAAAAATAGGGTGACAAGTAGAGCTGCGGTCAAAAGTACAGAACTGCATATACAGTACGTCTTGAGCAACAGTCATGACTTTGAGCCTGCGTTATTGACCGCCAGGCAGCGACTTGCCATCACTCACTGCATTTAAAAAAAAAAACGAAAAAAAAAACCCATCTATAAGTGCTCGGTGATAGTTCCGCTTTTATACCAGGTATCACTTTGAAATATTTAGGGATAATTATTATTATTTTACTAGCAAGGCTTAAGAATTGAAGCAAAAAATTCCGTAAAGCTACAGATACGTACATTTTCGCATTTTCTGCTGCTGCCCCCTCCACTTTTTGGTGTTACTGGCTTGTCTCCTGGTGTCTTTTCCACGGTTTTCATTTCACAAGAAATCCCTTTGAAGCCTGTCATTTTCTCACCATTTTCAGAGTTGCTGTTATTGTATATATGACAGCGATTCAGCCACCATTTTCAGTGTCGCAATGATTATATATATGACAGCGATTCATCCACCGAGAGCATCAATCTCTCGGATGTGTCCATTGCCTTTCTTGTGCTTCCTCTAAAAGCTGTTATTTTGGAAGGATTTGACAGACCTGGTAGTTTTTTTGCCTTCATATCTAGTATTTGATCTGTAATGAAAGGGGGGTGAGGTCAGGGCTGTGAAGTTTAACATTCAACCCCTACTACTGCCGCAGCATTTGTAGCTAACAGATAAATATTTAGCTTAAAAAATGAGTATGATCTTATTTTATCTGAAAGCGCAACACTGTATTGGCGTGTGAAAGTGCGCTCAGTGGTGGCACTGACCCGAAAATAAGATAAAGATAAATTTTGTATTCGGTTTGCAGTTTTGTGGGCCTGCTTCCTTTTCCATGCTCTTAAAACTGTGCAGGCTGTCTAGAGCTGCTTTTACACTGCCTTTAAAAACTGAATTTTCCTGTCCCTTTTTTATGTTACGACAATGTAAAAACAGCACCAACACAGAACGGCGGCCGGTGGGGGTGCGTCTTGAAGCCATCAATTTTCTAACTTTCGTGCTTGGGCTACGATACGTTGTTGCGTCAAACGTTTCAAGGAGTATGTATGTGCATTATTGGGGGATAGCACAGTTTGTGTTGTTCAGTGTTTTTCTAACTATATTTTAATACGATTAAATGTGATTAAGGCCAGTGGGAGGGGTAAAATGATTTAAAAAAACAACAAAAAAAAAGGGTTTACAGTATTATTGTCTTGTTTAAGGTTGTTATTGAATATTTTTAGAAGCAATTATTCTACTGCTTACCTCATTAATTAATCTTTTTTTTGGGTACATTATTAATCAAACAAAACCCTGGATATGAATTGCAGATATTAGTGTTGTCCTTTTTGGGTCGCCATCCTGAGGTTCCATCCTATAATATCAATGATTTTAGGTGTGTGTGACTTAAAAAGATGAGGCCCGGTGAGTGACGTGGGTGTCACTATGAATGTGTAAAATTGGCTGGCTTTTTAACTTTTCCCTCCCGGGTCGCCACCATCGTGTTAATTTTTTTCCACATGGAGAGGTGCGAGGGTCTGGAGTAACATTTTAGTCCGTGTGGAAATATGATCACTGTGCAATTTCAAGGCAGAGATATTACTTCCACTTTTTAAAATTTTAATAACCAGTGCAAGGTTTACCTCGCCTCCTGCCCGAAGATAGCTCGAGTAGGTTCCGGCACTCCCGCGACCCTAATAAGGATAAGCAGCTCGGAAATGTAACCATATTAATGGAGTCATTCATAGCTTGACGTTCCTGATTTTCACCGATTGCTCGTGGGTGCGTCTGGAACATATCTCCCGTGATAACCAGGAATTCACTTTACCGACCAGTTTCTTTTCCGCGCTCTTGAAAATGCATGCAAGGAGACACAACCCCCTCCCATACTGCCTTAAAAAGCATTTTTCATGTTGCTGTTGTGTAGAAAAGATACCTATCATATCTGATGGGAGCAACCTGGCAAATAGTTAAAGTAATCTCCTTTGCACTGGTGTGACTGACTCGTGTCTTTGTGCAGACAGGATTGCCAATGACAGATATCAAATCGCGAGACGTTCTCTAATGTAAGCGTCTTTAGGTGAGCGCCGTACTGTGCGCGTTGTCTGGCGGGATGTGGGAGCGCAGGGCCGGCGGCGAGGCCACGGGACCGCCCACGCCGCTCTGCTGTTTTTTTTTTTTTTTTTTTTTTTGGCCATCCTCTGTGTCACACTGCGATTCTCTTGTGGAGCTTTTTCCCTCGCTCTTGTCTCCATTGCTGGCAGCGGCGGCAGCCCTGCTCCACATGGTACGGCGAGTCCTTCCACCCACTCCGCATCCCGTACACTCACACAATCCATTGTGTGTGCGGCCCGGCGTTGTTGTCTGTTGACGCGAGAGCGAAAAAGCTCCGCAGTGTTTATAGTACTGTCAAGTAGTTTTTCTGTAGTTTTTGTATGCTGCACACAAGATGTATAACTGCCGTGTACATCGTTTCAACTTGCTGAAATGACACACTTGTCGTGACAGTTTATTACAACTGTGATTAATACAGATTAAAGGTCAAGTGTCATGCCTATAAACATTCTAAAATTGATATTGTAATGACATTATTCACTTCTATGTCCATACGAAAAAATAAATATGAGCGGAGAGCGTGTCATCCATGCACAAAGTTGCGGAAGTCTAATCCGACATCCAAGTGGTAGCCATATTGCCTGCAACGTCTGTTCATGATGACACACCGGGACATTCGCCATTGAAAACACGCCGTGTCACCTACTATGTGACAAGGAAGCTCTTCTCACAATCGAGAGAAGTGACCGTGGCAATGTTATCCTATCATTTTGAGCCATATTTAGATAATATGCGGATCACTTTCAACTAACAAAACACTCCCAGACAATATGTATTAGCCACCCCAGCTGCAGCCTTGCTTTGCGGACAAGGCGCCGCTGTAACCATGCTCGGCGCAAACAGATACATCGACACTTTTAGCACCCCTGACTACGCGGATTGTTTTGTTACATTCTGAGAGGATTACGTCCTGTCCCCACCCCCAACTATTTTTTTTTTTTTTAAGTAGCTCTGTCCACACCTACCTGTCATTTAGAACCCACAAAGCTCCCGTCTTTCCATATTTACGACGACCGGTCTTTTTGAAAAGTATGAAGAGTAAATCCATCCTCCCGAGTGTTCGAATAATATCCGGCAATACCACGAGCCGGCATTTTGGCTAACACGAAAGAACAAAGAGCAACTTTCCAGCAGGTGAAATTAGTAGAAACATACGAGACCGCCTGAGTGGGCTTCTGCTAATAACGTCACTTCCTCCTTTTCGAAAACAAATCCCTCGAGAGGATTTTCATGGAGTGACCAAAAGCCATACACATCAAAATCATGTTGTCTGGTGACAAAACGGATGAGTCCATTCCGGCTGCCTTTTTTTCATTATTAACAGTAAAAATCATGCATTTCATGACAGTGGACCTGTAAACTCCAGAGCCATTCATGTTCTTAATTAAATTTTGATTTATTTGATTGGCACTATCAGAGAGGTTTTGATTGGACTTGCTTATCATAGTGATTGCAGTGGTGTAAAATTACACCGCATTATACTGAGAGAAACACACCCTCAGTTTTATACACAACGTGTACAAGGTCTTAATTACATTCAGCCAATCATCTTAGTTATTCATACTTTGCTGTAGTGCTTTATGTATACTTCAATACTTCTTTATACGTTTGTTGGTTATTAAATAAGGAAAGTGATTGCCGATGGCGACCAGTGGTGGATTTTGATACGGTTGACAAGGGCAGTTTCTGGGGGTGGGTGGCATTTGTTTTGCCACAAGACACAGCAATGCAAAGTGTCAAAAACGCATCCGCTGCCATTGCTAGCATGCTAAAACAAGGGGCTAAATTGAGTAGGCAAGCGTCGTTCCCCTCGATTTTAAAGTCAAAGAAGACCTCCACCTCTTGGAGCTGCCACAGCGATTACGTATATTCGGCTCTGAACTTTTTTGGGGTGGTTGCACACAGAATATACTCTCCTCTGACGTGTGTGTGTGTTACTTTAGTGTGGTTAAGTAAAGGTACATCGAGACTCAGCCCTGCTTTTTTTAGTACAATATAGTTGCCCTTCTATGCATTTAGGTAGATTTTTTAAAATGTACAATCATTGTTATAGTAGAGTTTTATTTAATATACTTTTAGGAATAAAGTCTGACTCATTTTTGATGACCACATAGGCCTTCGGTGCTTTTTTTAGTTTGTCGTGATGGTGGTATTTGGAGCGCCAAGGTACACACAAGTGAATTTTATTATGAGCTAGGTCACGGAACAAATGCAGCCTGCTCGAATTTCCCCGTCTTTCCAAACAGGCGTGGTGGAGGGCGACCTGGCAGCTGTGGAGGCCTACAAGACGTCGGGGGGCGACATCGCGAGGCAGCTGTCGTCCGACGAGGTTCACCTGCTCAACCGTCCGTCGGCGTTCGACGTGGGCTTCACGCTGGTGCACCTCGCCATCCGCTTCCAGCGGCAGGACATGCTGGCCGTGCTGCTCACCGAGGTCAGCGGAGGAGAGAGTGACGACCGTTGCGTGTCACGAATGCGCTGAGAAAGCTGCGCCGTGATAACACGTGTGTGTGTGTGTGTGTGTGTGTGTGTGTGTGTGTGTGTGTTTGCTTGCGTGCGTGCCTTTGTGTGTTCGTGCCTGAGGCGGACATAGCAGTTTGCTTTCTGACGGCACCGTGATCCCGGATTATCTGTCAGCGCACACCTCGCCTCCCGCGCTCGCTCGCTGGCCCAATTTGCTCTGAGCGGTTAGCGGCCGAGTGAAGAGTGAGACGTCGGAGTGCGCCTGCAAAAATATTTGAAAGCCGCCGGTCCCGTGGACATTTCTCAAATATTTTCCTGTTGTTGTCCTCGGTGGCTCTCAGATAAGTCGCATTAGTTGTTTTAGACCCCCCCCCCCCCAAATGCCGGGAAAATATTTTCACAAAAATTTACTGCGTACTTAATTAGGTACACGAGCTGTATCACTTCAAAAAATAAGAAATGTGCATGACTAGAAAATGTTTATGAACACCAACAAAGATGGGCAAAGTTAGACACAATTGCTGGTGCACGTTCACATTTATCCAACAAATTGAAGAAAACAAATGTAATACGCACGTTAATACACAATCTGCTGATGGCCACAAATAATAATGCGATCACTAAGTATGCTAACTCGCTAATGGTTTAGCTAATTAGTAGCTAGCCAACTCTACACTGCAACGACACCCCACGTCACGCACAAGGCCTTTTAAATCACACACAAAGTTACAGATACTACAGTAGATTGCGATACCCGTGATCTCAAAGCTTTTTGTCTTCATGTGCGCCCCCTACAGGTGTCCCAACAGGCTGCCAAGTGCATCCCAGCCATGGTGTGTCCCGAGCTGACGGAGCAGATCCGCCGCGAGGTGGCCGCTTCCCTCCACCAGCGCAAGGGGGACTTCACCTGCTACTTCCTCACCGACCTGGTCACCTTCACGTTGCCCGCAGGTCTGCACCACCATTACCTTGCGCGCTAACAGGCGCTTGCAGGCGTTTAGTTGCGACGACAACGGGCTATCGAATTTGTACCGCTGTCTGTTCTGCTTGTTATGAACACTGTCAAGAAGACATACTTCCTTTCTGGCTCAATGTCTGGAGTATTGTTCATGTATGAACTTTATGAAAGAAAATCTAGATATAGTGGCTTTATATCAAGCCTCTTTTCAACTGGCAGTATCTGGTTGAGTGTGCTAGCCGGGGCCAAGGATTGGTCGCGCAGTGCGAGCGGGACAATGGCGACCTTGGCTTCGGGCCATGAGCAGAGATTTGCTCTGTTTCGGCCGCACACAGTCAATGCATTCATTTCTCTTTTCGAGGAAGAATTGGCTACTGTGTTGACAAGAACCCCCCGAGCATTGACAGAAAGGCAGCAGTTATTGTGGCAGGAACAAAGACGTGATGGCTCGCCTTCAAAAGCATTTTCCTCGTGTTATAGGAGACATCCATCCATGCATTAGTTTTCCCTTCCGCTTATCCTCATTACTGTTGTGTGTCAACCGAGCTTAGCAAGATTGTCGATGGTGACGTTTTGTGGTGCGACGGACTTAAACATTTGTTCATTGTACTTGTGAGAGGAGCCACACAGAGGAGCAGCCGACAACACGGGAAACGTGGACAATCACACAAAGGCTGCAGCCAGATTTGAACCCTCAACCTCAGAACTGCGTGGCAGTTGTGCTACGCACTACGTCACCATAGTGCTCAAACTAATTATGTTGGATTCTTTTTTTTTCTAAAAGTGTTCCAAGGTGGGCGGCACGGTGGGGCAGCTGCTAAAGCGTTGGCCTCACAGTTCTGAGGTCCCGGGTTCGATCCCGGACCCGCCTGTGTGCAGTTTGCATGTTCTCTCTGTGTCTGCGTGGGTTTTCTCACGGCCACATTCCAGAAACATGCAACATTAATTGGACACTAAATTGCCCCTAGGTGGGATTGTGAGCGCGATTGGTTGTCTGTCTCTGTGTGCCCTGCGATTGGCTGGCAACCAGTTCAGGGTGTCCACCGCCTCCTGCCCGTTGACAGCTGGGATACGCTCCAGCACTCCCCGTGACCCTCATGAGGATAAGCGGCAAAGAAAATGGATGGATGGATGGACTACCCCAAGAATCTAGAATTACACACCCTATTTCTTGTCTTCCTGAAATGGTATACAATGACAACAAAAGCTTGACCTTTTTGTGTTATCAAAAGTAATAAATAGAATAGAAAAACAACTTTAAAAAGTACAATATCCATATTATGGGGCTTTTTAAATAATTTTTGTTGCTTTTTTTTGTCCCCAGATATTGAGGATTTGCCACCAGCTGTTCAGGAAAAGCTTTTTGATGAGGTTTTGGACCGAGATGTGCAAAAAGGTAAAAAAAAATAAACTTCAGTGGTATTACAACAGGGAGTGCATGCACGAATTGCTGTTTGAGGGAGATAAAGCAGATCCAAGTTGACTGTGGTCCACTCCACACACACACACACACACTAATTGGAAGCACGCCAAGTATTTGCAGTGGTTTATTACTGGCACTTCCTCTCTTGCCAAAACTGGCCTTCGTCTCCTTGATCGTTCCCCTGCCAACCACTTTTTTTTTTAATTTTTTATTTTTTTACTTGAGTCCCTACTCAGCCAAATTGTCTCAACAATTTCTAAAGGCCTTTTACCATCTATCACACGCACACAAACATTAGCATGCTCATAAAAGGCTTTACTTCACATGTTGCGTCCCGAAGGTTATATAAAGATCACATAACGAGCATTTGCGATGTCATTTTTGCCTGAAATTTGGGCAAAAAAAGGCTGCAGCGCTGCTCCCATGCTATTTATTTATTTATTTTTAGATTAATGGATTAAGATTTGATCTGACCACGTGGCCCAGTAAACCGCTTGACGACTTTCTGCGCTTTGCAGGACAAACCAGCCCCGCTCAGTAATAAGTTTTACTACGATGCACAAAATGCAGCTTCCTATTAGGTCGCACTGAGAAGGTCAGCTATTAAGTAAATTAAACTCGCCGTGGCTCAGAGAGAGCACATCAGCACAAGGGGCCTGTTGCCGTTCCGCCCTGTACCAAAAGCAAGTAGCGTTCAATATCTGATGTCACGTTTCAAACTGGATTCACTTGTTTTGGTTTTGTTTTGTTTTTTTCCCCTGTGTAGCAAAACAATGGGCGAGCACGGTTAGTCCCAGAATGATTCCTAACCTGGCCAAGCAATGAGTTGAAAGGGGATTCTGATCTCATCCGATTTACAGATAAGCAGAAAAAATAGAATATTACAAAAATATATATACAGTATTCTGTAAAAAAGTAAAATGAAAAAAAAATAAAAGAATGGAAGTGTATCAGAAACAAAAGATAAAAAGCAATGCAATAGGGGGAAAATGAAATGAATAAAAAAGTAAAACAAAAATTTAAAATTGTGGTGAAAAAAATATACAATAAAAAAAAATGTAAAAGAAAAAGCAACCCCCCCCCCCCGAGTATTCACAAAAATCCATAACTAAAAAACAAACGCATAAAACAATATAGGAATATCCATCCATTTTCTTAGCCGCTTATCCTCACGAGGGTTGCGGGGAGTGCCGGAGCCTACCCCAGCTGTCAACGGGCAGGAGGCGGGGTACACCTTGAACTGGTTGCCAGCCAATCGCAGGGCACATGGAGACAAACAGCCGCACTCACAATCCACCTAGGGGCAATTTTGAGTGCCCAATTGATGTTGCATCTTTTTGGAATGTGGGAGGAAACCGAAGTGTCTGGAGAAACCCCACACAAGCACGGGGAGAACATGTAAACTCCACACAGGCAAGGCCGGGATCAAACCTGGGTCCTCAGAACTGCGAGGCTAACGCTTTACCGGCTGACCCACCGTGCCGCCTAATATAGGAATAATACCATGTAAAAGTAAAATACATTTAAAAAGTAACATAAAGCTACACTAATATATATAGGGTTATTTTTTTGACCTCGCCAAAAAAATTGGACAAAGAAATATGGACATTGTTCGCATTTTATGATCAAACTAAATTGTCCTTGCAGCTTGTCAGTTTTGAGCTTTCTAATCGACTATAAATGTTGCATATTGAATAGGGTTGTATAACTGTCACTAATTTGTATCATATACCGCTGAAAAAATGAGCAAATATTTGGCGAGGGTATAATTTGGGGATGGATTGGATTTGGTCAAGGTATCACCATGGCAACAGCATCACTTGGCAGTCCCCAGTTTCTCTACCGTATGCGTGACCAGATCAGTCCAAAATCACAGCAGTCACTTTCGCCTCGGTTGCGTGTTCACTGTGATGCTCAGAGCTGGAGGAGGAGTCTCCCATCATCAACTGGTCCCTAGAGCTCGGGACCAGGCTGGACAGCCGGCTGTATGCCTTGTGGAACCGCACGGCCGGGGACTGCCTGCTGGACTCGGTGCTACAGGCCACGTGGGGCATCTACGACAAGGACTCAGTCCTGCGCAAGACGCTCCACGACAGCCTGCACGACTGCTCGCACTGGTGAGTCGCCAAATTTGACAGCTATAATTTACCCATTGCCTGCGGTCCCAGAATCTCAAGGTTGGACCAGCAAGTCCTTCGGCGGCAACGGACCAATCGCATCGCCCACCGCAGCTGGTGCGAAGGCCCCCTCGGTGGCGCCTTCAAGGACAGCAGCAGCTGAAACGTGACATGCGGCCATGTCACGTTGCCGCTCGTGTTTTGTACTTCAACGCGACGATTGGGTTTTAAAAAATGGGCCACGCGACCCCCTGCTGACTGGCACATTGATCCAAAAGAACATCTGCTGGAGCTGTAGAACCCATTTCAGTTGCCTGTTAATCTTAATGGAGTCATGCGGGTTTTTTTTTTCTTCACAATTTGAAGAAAGATGTAACAAATTTTGTCAAAATACCCCAAAGATCAAGAATGATATTTCCTTTCTTGCTAAAATCACTCAGTTTTGAGGGGACGCTCGTGCGAACGTTTTCATTACCATGACAACAGGGGTGGAGCTAGGAGGTTCCAAGGAAGTGCGCAGATACTATTTGGGGAAACGAAACCCAAGATTTAAAAAAAAAAAAAAAAGGTTATCTGCTAGCTTAATTGCTAACATATGATGCAAACTGCCATAGACAGGCTAACAGAAAATGTCATTATCATGACAACAGGGGACGGAGCTCGGTGGTTGCAAGGAAGCGCGCAGCTACTATTTGGGGGAAACGAAACTCAAGATTTAAAAAGAAAAAAGTTATCTGCTAGCTTAATGCTAACATATGATGGGAACTGCTATAGACAGGTTAACAGAAAATAGCATCATCAACTTGAGCATTAACAAGGTGGTAACACACCAAATAAAATGTCCACCAAGACCCACAGGCACGTATTCTCTTTAGATTTTTTTTTTTTTATAGGTCCCATTAAAAAGTTTCACGATGCATCACCCCCTTTACAAGAAGGTGTTTCCTGTGCCAGGTTCTACACGCGCTGGAAGGAGTGGGAGTCGTGGTATTCCCAAAGCTTCGGCCTGCACTTTTCCCTGCGGGAGGAGCAGTGGCAGGAGGACTGGGCCTTCATCCTGTCGCTGGCCAGTCAGGTACGCGCGGCCGCCAAAGCGACTCTTAACCGCGGCGAATTGGAGATGAACGCGCCACCTTTTGTGTCGTCCTCCCCTCTCCAGCCCGGGTCCAGCTTGGAGCAGACCCACATTTTCGTCCTTGCGCACATACTTCGGAGGCCCATCATCGTCTACGGGGTCAAGTACTACAAAAGTTTCCGCGGGGAAACGCTAGGGTTCACTCGCTTTCAAGGTGAGCGACGTGCGCTTCTCAAAGTGCGACCCGCGTTCCGCTAAGTTGTTCAAGCGGAGTGGCAAAGTTCCTAACAATGAATGCGTGAAACCGTCGTATTTCCAAACGCCACTTCACGACTAGCCAGTGGAAGTGCAATACAATTGTACTCAACCTTCAAGAACTGTTTGTCACCAAGTATTTAAATGCAGGTTCAAGTTAGCAGTATGACACAAAAACTGCATACCGTAATTCCCGGCCTGTGGAGCACACCTGGTTACAAGCCTCACCGAGTACATTTGTAAAGGAATTACCATTTGGTACATACATACAGCGCAGCTGTGTAAAAGCTGCAAGTGCCCACATTGAAACACAAGATATTTACAAAGAAAGACTTCAATGCTAACGCTCGCGCCATGCTTAAGCTAGCTGTAACACTAACAGGGCTGGTTAAAATAAAACTTACTGGTAAATATCACTGAGACACAGCAGCAACACGCTTATACAGCGCTAACGTGAGTGCCAGTGCTAACACTAGCACTGCACTTAAGCTAGCGCTAACACTAACAGGGCCGGTTAAAATAAAACGTGCTGGTAAACATCACTGAGACATGCCATTAACACAGCAGCAACATGCTAGCACAGCGCTAACGAGAGTGCTAACAATAGCGCCGCGCTTAAGGTAGCGCTAACACTAACAGGGCCGGTTAAAATAAAACGTGCTGGTAAACATCACTGAGACATGCCATTAACACAGCAGCAACACGCTAGCACAGCGCTAACGAGAGTGCTAACAATAGCGCCGCGCTTAAGGTAGCGCTAACACTAACAGGGCCGGCTAAAATAAAACTTCCTGGTAAATATTACTGAGACATGCCAGTAACACAAAAGCAACACGCTAGCACAGCACTAACGCTAGCGCAGTGTTAACAGGGCCGGTAAAAGTCACTTCCTCAGCACATATATTCCACCAGTCTCATTCTTACTCCGGTTTGCTCCCACATCCCAAAAACACGCAACATTAATTGGACACTCTAAAATTGCCCCTCGGTGTAATTGTGAGTGCGGCTGTTTGTCTCTGTGCCTTGCGATTTGCTGGCAACCAGTTCAGGGTCTGACCCGCCTCCTGCCCGTTGACAGCTGGGATTGGCTCCAGCACTCCCCGTGACCCTCGTGAGCATAAGTGGCAAAGAAAATGGATGGATGTGTGTAATACGCAGCAGCACCCAGTCTCTAACAAGCCACACCATGCCACACTCTCTACTTCCTTGATTACCTGACACCAACTACCTTCCGCTCTTAAAGGGGTACACTCATAATTACAAACACTGCCCACCACCGTTGCTTTAGTTAGAAACACAGTCTGGGCAATGTAGAGCAAAGACGTGTTAGACATGCTGTTTGTTTACTCTAGATAATAATGGCAAAAGTGGGGAAAAAAAAGAAATGCTGTTGCTTTAATGAATGTCGGCATATGTGAATAATAATTAATAATGAAGAAAAAGTGGTGAAACTGGACGAGATTTCTCTTTTTTTTTTTTCGTAAAAAAGGCCTGGTCTGAAGGCAACGTAGAAAGTACAGGATGAAATGGTGTATAATGTTAAAATTCCACCTTGGCGCAGGCAATACAGTGCACAAAAGCTAATTCTGTATTTTAAATATATGAGGCAACACAACATTAACCTTAAAACTGTTTGCGAGCATCATTCCGCTTTCAAGACGCATTGCTAAAGATACGATAAATATAAGCAATAATTCAGTTTTACACTAAGAAAAACGGACGGGGACATCATTGTGGGTTAAAAATAAATAAATGAAACAAAGTTGGAGCTGACATTTCAAATTTACAGTACGTAGTTGGCTTGGTTTGGTTAGCAATGTATTTTTTTATTTCTTTGTGGACATTTTCATTGCAAGTTTGCAAAAACAAAAATACATTTTTTCTTCAAATTTTGTGATGGTAATGTAAATGCTGTAATGTGAATCTTTTAATGAGGCACGGATGACGCCGATGTGACCACAGTGAATACGCCTGATGTTGCTCACGGTGGTCAAAGGGGGGCGCTCACGGGTTTAGCGCGTTTGCTCAGACACGTCAAAAATGAGAGGGAACGTTTGTGACATCAGTAGTCGCATGTTCAAAATCCATAATGTCAAATCTGGTTGCACAATCAAGTGGAGGACCGAAATTCCCAATGACGCGTTCAACGTTGTTGCCAGGCGTGTACCTGCCTCTGCTGTGGGAGCAGAGCTTCTGCTGGAAAAGTCCCATCGCGCTGGGCTACACGCGCGGCCACTTCTCCGCCCTGGTGGCCATGGAGAACGACGGCTTCGACAATCGCGGCGCCGGCGCCAACCTCAACACGGACGACGACGTCACCGTCACCTTCCTGCCGCTCGTCGACAGCGACCGCAAGCTGCTGCACATCCACTTCCTGTCGGCGCAGGAAGTAAGTACCGCCTTACGCACTCGGGAATTCGAGGCCGCTTTCCTCCGAAAGTGGACGTGATGTATTCCATAACAGGGGTGCTCGATGCGTCGATTGTGATCGACCAGCGGTGGGGGGGGGGGGGCATGAATGAGCCGTATTTTTCTGACCTTTTAGTTCACCGCGCATGCGCAAACGACGACAATATAGGAAAAAACACACTAATCAGCGAGTTGCCCCCTATTTTAAACCCTCAAGAAATCTAATCAAAACTTTATCACTTTCATGAGGAATGTGAGGCGGACTTTTTTTTTTCCCCACAATGTGATTTTCGAAGTGCGTCACTTTCGAACCGTCCATGCAAAATTCGACACCGACATTCTGCCGAGAATGAGAAAAATGACCGAACTAAAATCTCAACTGGCCGCGCAGGAGTCACTTTTGGCACAATACAGTTCAATAGCGAAAGGCGCCACCTAAGCTTCGTTTCCGGGTTTGTCAAATCGTTAATAACAAGATAATAACAATAACGATGATGGAGATTGTGAGCATTTCTCAGTGGAGTTGGACGAATCGACTGACGCGAGTGACACAGCCCAGGTGTGCATTTTCATTCGTGTGGCGTTTAGGGATCATCGACGTGAACTCAGATGGTTACAAAAAAAATGTTTATACTGTTTAATTACGTAGTGTTGCGCAATATTGGTTCATGTGGTTTACACACAAAGAATCCTCAATATACTTAAATATGCTTAGCATTTTTGTAGTCATTCTATTTCATCATTTTTCATCCTTTAAAAAAAAAAAAGGACCCCCGACCCCTCCCCTTGATCGCGAGAGGCTGGCTGCTCGAAAAGTAAATCTTGGGGTAAAAAAAAAAAAAAAAGGTCCAGGCACCCCTGTTCTGTAATGTCAAGTCGAACTGTCACCTCGAAACCCCCGCGGCGGACACACAATTAGCGTCCCATCCCGCTGCGTGACTTAACGAGCTCCCGGCGGGGGGGGGGGCGTCGCGCGTCCATTTTTGTGCCTTCCCGCAGATGGGCAACGAGGAGCAGCAGGAGAAGCTCCTTCGCTCGTGGCTGGACTGCTGCGTGACGGACGGCGGCGTGCTGGTGGCGCTGCAGAAGAGCTCGCGCAGGCGCAACCACCCGCTCGTCACGCAGATGGTGGAGAAGTGGCTCGACGGCTACCGGCAGATCCGCGCCTGCGCCGCGCTCTCCGACGGCGAGGAGGAGGAGGACGACGACGACGAGTGACCCGACGAGTCGTCGGGACTTTTGGGACAAACTGTGACGCGCGTGGAGAATTTCAAAAAGAAAAAAAAAAAAAGTTTACAAATTCAAAAAATGTTTCTCCAATGTGACGACAGAATTCCGACATGGAAATGCACGTATGGAAGCCCGTTGAGGATTTCGTCATCATTTCCTTGACGTCCAGCTTAAGGTTCTTGTACTAGTGTGCTCGTTGTCCTCACTAGTAAAAAAAATAAAAGCGCACTAGCGTGCTTATACTCTTAGTCTCAAATTTACTGAATTTGTTCCTCGGTTGCCCGTGCTTAAAATGTTTATTTTGGAGGACGTGAAAATTATGTTGGCGGCACGGTGGAGCAAACGGTAAAGCATTGGCCTCGCAGTACTGAGGTCCCGGGTTCGATTCAGGACCCACCTGCCTGTGTGGAGTTTGCATGTTCTCCCCGTGCCTGCGTGGATTTTCTCCGGGCACTCCGATTTCCTCCCACATCCTAAAAACATGCAACATTAATTGGACACTCTAAATTGCCCGTAGGTGTGATTGTAAGTGCGGCTGTTTGTCTCTATGAGCCCTGTGATTGGCAGTTCAGGGTGTAACCCCGCCTCCTGCCCATTGACAGTTGGGATAGGCTCCAGCATTCCCCGTGACCCTCGTGGGGATAAGCGGCAAATAAAATGGATGGAGGGATGGAAAATTGTGTCAGTTTACCACATCTTAATTGTGCTGTACTAAAACGCCAGATTGTCGTGTTATTAGTCAGCCGAAAGTGTGTACAAGTACCTTAAGCCGCACATCAAGGGTATGGAACAAATGCTCAAAAACATATTTGCATAATTATGCATGTGGTTGTTTAAAAAACAAAAAAAAAGGATATCCTAATATGAACTACCAGCATTGATGTGTTCAGTACCAAAACAAGCACATCGTTTATTATGTGGATTTTGGAAAATAACTAAAAAAAAAATGGACAAAGCCATCGTCGTGTTTTCAAAGTTGTACCGAAGCACTGCACATTTACGACATTTCGACGTGAATACGATCGCTCGAACGAGGTCAAGGAAGCGCTTGAAAAAAAGGGAGACCTTCCCTTTAATAAGTGGACTCACTATATTGCTTTTGTTTTTAGCTGACATATTTATTATGATTGTATTTGAAAGCTCATAATCTGTATATTTTTCTGCTGTTTTTTTTTTTTTTTTTTGGGTGGTTCATCTTGAAGAAACGACATCACAAGGGCGTCGAGTTTACCGATGTATTTTTATTTTTATTTTTATTTTTTTTTTGGTAGTACCTCAAGGGGACGTCTACAACCTGGTGCTTGTTTTTCTCGTTTTTCATTTCCGTTGCATTACTTCAGCTCTTCAGCCTCTCCGGTTCACCCTCACGCACCTCATTTGTCGTGTAAAAAAAAAAAATGTCTCGTCACAGAAATGACATCAAAACCAAAGCAGACGGGTTATTAACATGTTGTTACCGTTTACTCAACTTATTTCTCGGTTTGGAGCCTCCACCTGTGGTGTGTTGCTTGGTATTGATGCAATATTTGGTTTGTGGAATTGTTTTTTTTTTTTGGGAGGGGGGGCATCACGACATCGTACATACATGCAAGAGTGTAACATACAAAAACAAAAATATGAGCAAAAAAATAACAACCAGAAAAATAAAAACATTTTTCAATGTTTTAAACTAGTGACTCCTTTTGTAATGCTGTAAATTTCTCACTTCCTGAATGTTTTGCGCCCTCTTGTGGCGGTTGAACGTACTGCTAGAAATGAAGCAATGTTTCAAGTTATGAAAAGGGGAATCTATTACAAACAATAAATGCATTGTTTTAATCGTTTTTTTTTCCAAAACTTTGTAATATTTTTTAAAAATTACTAGATATATGACGCAATTCCTTATTCTGGTTTGATTTATAACGTTTAAATCACTGAAAATAACTAAAAAAAAATTAATTGTAAAGCTTTTATGTAGTACGACCACCACTAAAATTATGACTGATTAATTTGCATTTTCCCTAATTAAATTATGTTGTAAATAATGGTAAATTTAAAAATAAAAAGTTTGAAAAAATATTTTTTTGTAAATATTGGTATTATTTTGTGGATAAAACTATTAGGAATTAATGTGATTTAAAAGCCTTAATTCACTTCACAAAACGTGTAAAAGATGAAATTAATAAATACAAATTATGTCCACCAGCAAAAGTGTTTATATTTTTGTTTGGCATAACGTAGCGCAGCGGCTGTACGAGAACCTTTGTTTACATAATTTGAGACTTCTATAACTATGTAGTTAATATTCCCCACGTCCGTCAGTATGATGCAAACCATAACCGATAAACATCGCTAAAATAATACTCGGCAAATTGAAAAGCTAATATTTCAATCAATGTTCCACAAAAACACATTCCATCAACTCTTTATCAATTAGGACAGCATTTTTTGTTGTTGTTTTATTGGTCGTTTCCAGCTGCACTTCATGTTATACCGTATGTTCACCTTGTACAAGAACAAACAAACACAGTCACGCTAAAAACAAACAAACAAAAAGTGGTCACATGATTTAAGAACATTTAACAACCAAACTGCACATCAAACTAAATGAAAATGAGGAGGAAAAAGAAACTAGAATGGCTTCAATTTAATTGTTGCTTTTGCTTTGATTCCTTCTCAAGTTGATGATAATGCAAATATAATTTACTGATTGGATGATTTGGTCATAAAATGTTTTTTTTGTTGTGTTTTTTTTTTTTTTTTTTTTTAATACTAATGAGGACGACTCCGGCTAAAAAAAAAAAAACACGCGTTAACACTTGCAGGAACAGAAACAACACTTGCAACACAACATTGAAGGAAGAAGGAAGAAATCAAAAAATGACACCAGACGCGTTTGCTGCTGGAAGGAAGGAAAACCTGGGGGGTGGGGGAAAGAGAGATGGGGGGGGGGATAAGAATTCCATCCTGCAAGTCCAGGAGGGATGTGACAGTCTCATCTGCGCGTCCTCCGTTGGGTCCTCCAGGATGAGCGGGGGCGGGGGCGGGTGCCGGACCTTGCCCGGCGGGTGGGCGGGCGGTCGTCCGTCCGTGCCGGTGGCATTTGAGCGGGGTTGGGGCGGGGCGGCGGCGGCGGCGGCGGCGCCCGGTCACGGCTCGCTCATGTGCTCTCTGCTGGGGTCGCCGTGTTTGGTGGGCTGGTTGGGGGAGGTGGCCTGGGACGCGTGGGTGCCGGGGGGCAGGGAGTGGGCGACGGGCACTCCGCCGGGCAGCAGCCCCTCCAGAGGCCGGGGGATCCCGCCCGGCGCCACGCCCCCCACCACGCCTGGAGGGAACCTGGCGGCACAGAAAAGCTTTTAGACGAGCTGCTTTCTTCTGTGCGTACAATTGTGGGTGTTGAAGTTATGCAACAGTCACAAAAAGTTGATTTTTCTTCATATTTACAAATCAGCCACCATTTTCACGGCGCCATATTGCCGGTGTGACGGTCTGAGCGCTCCCGGTGCTGAAATGTCTTTGTGTGATACGCATAAGCGTATATTAATCAAGAAAGGGGAACTATGACACTGGGTGATTTCTGATGCGCATTTAATCACGAAGGGACTTTTCAGCACGGGGGAGCGCTCAGACCGTCACGCGGGTCAAAAAGAGCTGGTCGACGGTGTGGGGGAATTGAACCAGAGCAGAATATTCACGATGCACGAGACTTGTTGTGCTGTTGGTTGTCACAACAGACAAGACAAATATTCAAAGGGGTCATTCTATGGAATACCAGCTGAAAAGATGAGAAAATATTGATGGATTTCGCCAATTAAATGTGATGGATGGTGCCCAACCAAAATACACACACGCTGTGTAGCGATTGCTTAATTTCAGGTAGTAACTCTTCTTCTCGATCTCAAATTACCAAGAAGTATTTGTAATGCCAAGTTGGCTCATTTGAGAACAACGCGTAAAAAAAAAAAAACGACAGTCGTCTCCAACGTACACGGAAGCGTGTTGCGTCCACACGTTAAACTTCGGTAAATCTCTCTCCGACAGACTTGGTTTTTTTTTTAATATGCATACCCAATATTTAAAAAAAGAAAATAAACCGTCGGTCACAGTGATGTTTAAGTAGGTTAACGTGTGGCCGCAACGCGCTTCCGTGTTCACGAGCCGTCAAGTTGTGGTCTTGTTTTTTTTTTTTTTTCTCCAATCAGTTAATGAATGCGAGTTTGTGTAAAACCAGGGGTCATTTATTTAAATATTGGTATTTGTGTTGAAAAAATCTGAGTAGCTCCATCGCCATGTGGGATTTATTCTCGATTGAGAACAGATCCGGCAACGACGTATTTGTATGCGTCCAGACTTTTCTACGCTTTCAAACTCTTCAGTTGTCCAAGACAAGCGCAAGCGGGTTAACAGTCCAGTTTCTTATCGGCGAAAACATCGACTTCACCATTAAATATGGTTCCTCTACGCCAAGTGTCTCTCATTTTTCCACGTACCTTCATTTATTATCACCTTGTAAATGTTTAACGGTATCGGACAAAACTCTGGGCGTCCGTCGTGCTATAAGACGTGTTTTCGACTTGCTTGACCGGCACTTCCGGCCAGTCACGTGACTTCGGCGACGTGGGCGCAAGAGCTCCTCTATACACAAAGTTGTGGTCAGTCACGAAAAAGCAGTTTTTTTAGTCTACATGCATGTTTGATGTCGCTTCCCGTAGGTGGAATGACCATTTGTCCACATAGTTAAGAAATTTGGGGGAAACCAAAGGTCAATTCGGGGGGAGTCATACAGCGAATAGAAGGTCAGTATGGAAGCTGGGGAGGGACAATACACAGTATGGGTCAATGTAACACACAATACGTTTTTTTTGGGAGGTTTGGGGATTTTTTTTTTTCTCATCACCATAATTGATTTACCTGCTTTGACAATTAGGAATATAATTTGTCCTGCATCCCCCCCGTTGCTATGGCGTGTACCATGGTTTGGTTCACTCGGCTGTGTGCGAGAGAAGCAGTTCAGTGCCAGAATTAAGTCGTCGACGCTGGAACCTCCAAAGTCGCTTTGCGTTTCAAATCGCGCGTTTGAGCGAATGAAAGGATGCGACGCCAAATGATAAAAGTAAAAATGAATGCTGCAGAAAAGAACAATTTAAAAAAGTAATCATTTAATTAAAATTGAAAAAAAAATGGTAATACATTTATTTATTTGGTCATTTATGTGGAATTACACCATTGGTGTATTTATTTGTTTAGTATATCTGGATGGATAAAAATAAATTGTGGGATTACATTAAATAAATGTATCATTTTATCAATTTATTAAATTACATTAAAAATGAATATTCATTCAATCCAGTTAATTGAAAATAATTACATTAATTCAAACAGTGATGCAATTACATTAAATTAAGATTTATTGTTTAAATTTAAAAGAAAAAAAAATCAAAATTCAATTAACTTATCGAGTTAATTGTAAAATAAAAAAAATTGATTAATTTGATATTTAATTCATTTAAATAAAATTAAAGAAAATGAATGAATTATTGAGTTCATTTCCACAAAATGACTTAAATTGTTACATTTATTTCATGCTGGTGTAGAATTTTTAAAAATGATTTACAATAAATTAGATGAATGGATAATTAACAATTACATTAATTTAAATAGTTATGCAATTACATGAAATTAATAAGGATTTACTGTTTAAATTAAATGATAAATCCAAATTTAACTAACATATCTAGTTAATTGCAAATGAAAAAATAATCATTTGATATTTAGTTCATTTAAATTAAATAAAATGAAATTATTGAGTTGATTTCCACAAAATGATTTAAATTGTTACATTTATTTCATGCTGGCGTAGAATAATTTTTTTTTTTTTTTTTACGATAAATAATGAGATGAACGGATAATAAACAAATAAATAAATTAATAAATAAATAAATGAGGGTGCATTAACCCATTACAGGAGGGAAAATGGCAAAATTCACATAAGAAAATATTACAGGAGTCTTGATAGTATTGGCGGGCCAGATTACAAAACTGAGAAAAAGCAAAAGTGAAGTCCAAATGTTTGTTCGGACTTCTTGAACCGGGTCCACTTTGGAGGTTCCAGCGTACGCGGCCCTGGGTTGTAAAAACGTGGCGCCCTCGCCACCGAGGCCCACTTCGCCACACCCCCCCCTTCCCACCTGTAGGCGGCGCCGTTGATCTCCGGGTGAGGCTGCGGCTGCTCGATCACCCCCCAGGGCGCCGAGGTGATGAAGAACTCTTTGTTGACGCAGTTTCGCAGGCTGTCGGGGATTCGGCCTAAATGTAAATTCATAAAAGAGTGAAAATATTTTGTCTGCGTGCGTCGCGTCCACCCGCGCTCGAGGGCGGAGTCCGGCGTACCCGTGATGGCCCGGCGGATCTCCGTGGCGGCGGCCTCGCGCATCTCCAGCGACGCCTGCTCGCTGTACCAGGCGGTGTGCGGCGTGCAGATCAAGTTGGGGGCGTCCTTCAGGGGACCTTGAGAAAAGCTAAAAAAAAAAAAAAAAAGAGCCAAAACCGCGAGCGTCACAAAAATAAAAATGAAAAACTACAAATGTGTGGGAAATTGTAAAAATGCGACCCGCTGTGTCACGAGAGATCAGCGAGTGCACTTTGAGAAATGATCCGATTTGAATTCCACGACAAATAATCTGTCAGTGCCATTGACGGATGGCGACGGGCGACAAATGTCACTTGTGTGTGAACCTTTGCGAGACGCTTTTATCAGGTGGCGTGTCGTAAGATTATGATCAAAAATGGACGTACCTAAACGGTTCCGACTCGTGGACGTCCAAGGCGGCTCCGCGTATCCTGCCTTCTTTGAGGGCCTGCGCCAAGGCCTTCTCGTCCACCAGGCCCCCCCTCGCCGCGTTCACCAGGAACGCGCCCTGACGCATCTGCGACCAAGACAGGTTTTGTGATGATGGGAAAGGCATAAAAAAAAATAAAAGATCAATGAAACGTTTAACAAACTTCATATTTACATTTATAGAGCTGGCTTATAAAACGCACATACAAGTACTATAACTTTTTGGGTTCTTCTTTTCATAATTTGAACATAAAGCATGGATGCAGAAATTTTGTGACTTTGTTGGTCTTTAAAATGATTTTCAAATTAAAAATACGCCTCCAGTTAGAAAGATTTTTCTGTTACAGGAATAAAAAGCACGCATCTGCAAATTTGGCGATTCTTGTGTTTTAATGATTTTAATGAACTAACCGAGAACCAAGGGCCACGTTTTAAAAATGTTTTTTCATTTGAATTAAACACATTAATTAAAAACATTTGGAGATTGGCGGCACGGTGGATCAGCTGGTAAAGCCTTGGCCTCACAGTTGTGACGTCTCGGGTTCAATCCCACCTGTGTGGAGTTTGCATGTTCTCCCGGTGCCTGTGTGGGTTTTCTCTGGGCACTCCGGTTTCCTCCCACATCCCCAAAACATGCAACATTAACTGGACAGTCTAAATTGCCCCTAGGTGTGATTGTGAGTGCGGCTGTTTGTCTCTATATGTCCTGCGATTGGCTGGCAACCAGTTCAGGGTGTACCCCGCATCCTGGCCGTTGACAGCTGGTATAGGCTCCGGCACTCCCCGCGACCCTCGTGAGGATAAGCGGCTAGGAAAATGGATGGATCAATTGGAGACTAAATTGCCCCTAGGTGTGATTGTGAGTGCAGCTGTTTGTCTCTATGTGCCCTGCTGATTGGCTGGCAACCAGTTCTGGGTGTACCCCGCCTCCTGCTTGTTGACAGCTGTGATAGGCTCCAGCACTCCTATGACCCTTGTGAGGATAAGCAGTTCATTCCCAGACCCGCCTGTGTGGAGTTTGCAGGTTCTTCCACATCCCAAAAACATGCAACATTAATTAGACACTCTAAATTGCCCCAAGGTGTGATTATGACTGCGGCTGTTTGTCTCCATGTGCCCTGCGATTGGCTGGCGACCAGTTCAGTTGACAACTGGGATAGGCTCCAGCACTCCCAGCGACCCTCGTGAGAATAAGCGGGAAAGAAAAAGGATGGATGGAAGGATAAATATTTGGACATTGAAACGGCATTTTTTGTGATCAAAACTGCAATTGTCCATCTCCTTTTAGAAAAAACAAATTGTTTTTGTTTTTTTTGCTAACGTGTGACAGTAGCACACCGCATGCATTGAAAGGAAAAAAAAACTAGCTAAGCTAAGCTAAGCTAAGGAAGTTGCGTTGCGTTAGTCGTGCCTGCTTGATGGTGAAGTCGTTGATGAGGTGGTGGTTGTGCTCGTTCAGGTTGCAGTGCAGAGAGACGCAGTCGCTCTGGTAGAGGAGGTCCTGCAGCGTGTAGACGCGCTGCACGCCCAGCGAGCGCTCCAGCCCGTCCTGCAGGTACGGGTCGTAGAAGATCACGTTGAAGCCGAACGCCTTGGCCCGCATCGACACCGCCTGACCCGCGCGACCTGGAGGGGGCGCAGCGGAAACCGTGACGGCTCGGACGGGAGAAACCCGATGGGCTCGGGGCCCCCCCAAAAAATAGACACGATTTGTACACCTACACACTCACTCACTTCAACAGTCCCTTCGTACCAATGCACCAAAAAAGAACATTTGCCTAAATGAAGCTCCTCAACTTACTCAAACATAGTTCCCTGACACTAAGCTGTCACAAGATGGCGGTATGGCAACACTTTTATCAAAAGGAAGCTGCTCAACTAACTAACGTCATCGGAGTTCTTTCGCACCAAATTCCGACTTTTATATTTGAAAGAAGCTCACCGAATCCGATCAGGCCGAGCGTCTCTCCGCGGATCCTGGCCGCCCCCGACGCCACCTCCCGGATCTGCTCCACGCTCTGGACCCGCGTGCCCTCCCGGAGAGCCTGGTACAGCCAGGTGTTCCTCCTGTACAGGTTGAGAATGTGACAGAGCGTCGAGTCCGCCGTCTCCTCCACGGCCGCCGACGGAATGTTGCACACGGCGATACCTGCGGGGGGGCAGGTGGGGGGGGGGGTGCAGTCGCGTTTCTGTTAGAGCGACTTTCAACCCACAGAAAGCGGAAGCCGGCGGGGGCCACCGATTTGGGACCGCCTCTCGATTCCGCCACTAACACAGTCATGGAAATAATGACTAAGGTACATCGCTCGGCAACGCCGATTCGGAACGCCCCGGCAGATGACGTTGCCGTGGCAGCACAGAGAAGCTGAAATCTGATTGGACGAAAAGCCAACGTTCCCGCGTCTCACCGAGCTCTGCGGCCGCCTTGATGTCGATGTTGTCGTAGCCGCTCCCGATGCGGATGATGATCCGCAGCGCCTTGAACTTCTCCAGGTCCTCCCGGGTCAGCGTGATGGTGTGATACATCATGGCTCCCACCGCCTCGCTCAGCACCTGCGGATCGTGCAATTTAAATTTAATACATTATGCCGCCATGTTTGGCGATTCTCATACATCCTTTGCAGTTTCGCATTAGCCACGCCCACCTGTACAGCCATTTACCGAACACTAGAAGAATATTGAAAGGCGCAGTCACGCAGGAGCTGATGTCGACCACAGCTCACGGCCAGTCGCTCACACGCTAAAGTCACTACAGTGGAAATGTGAGCTGACCACAACAACAACAACAACAAAAGCAATATTCTAAAGGTGTAAACATATGTCTGCCATCATCTAAACGCAAATGTCTTGTCACGTGTGCATTTAAATACAGAAAAGCTGCCAAATCGGCTGTTTTAGTCGCATTCAACTCGAGGTGGCGTAACCAAAGCTTTGGAAAATTAAATTCACAAAACTAACCGCTAACGGAATTAACTTCACCGCAGAGGATTAGCGTCGCGCCAGGAATTTCCATATAAAACTTTTTTTTTTTTTTTTTTGCGTATGTGTAATTTATTGGTTGCCGGAGGGGAGCCGGACGCTTAAGCCGAGGTTAATAAAGCTCGTGTTGTGCTTTAATTCTGTTCCGGAATCCAACAGTTGTTGTCTTAATGGCTTTAGGCGATGTTTTAAGTTAACATTGTAAGATGGTTAAATGTCATACAAGTTTAAAAGATGCGAACTGCTGCCGAGCAGAAGGACAGCTCAACACATTCTTTCCCGGGTCTTGTATGCTAAAATCAACCCGTTTATTGCTGGGGATAAATACCGTAATTTCCGGCCTACAAGCCGCCACTTTTTTCCACACGCTTTCAACCCGGCGGTTTATGCGGTGATGCGGCTAATTTGTGCATTTTTTTCTAACGGCCGCGAGGGGGCACTTGAGCGGAAAAGGTAAGAGTGAGACCGGTGGACTATATATGCCAAGGAAGTGACTTTTACCGGCCCTGTTAGCGCTGCGCTAGCGTTAGCGCTGTGCTAGTGTGTTGGTGCTGTGTCTCAGTGATATTTACCGGTAAGTTTTATTTTAACCGGCCCTGTTAGCGTTAGTGTGGCGCTAACTTTAGCACGGCGCTAGCGTTAGCACTAGCGTGTCGCTATCGTTAGCACTAGTGTTAAACTCTTTCTGTGTACTGTCTTTCTTTGTAAATATCTCATGTTTTTATGTGGGCACTTGCGGCTATTACACGGCTGAGGCGTATGTATGTACCAAATGGTATTTCCTTTACAAATGTACTCGGTGAGGCTTGTCACCAGGTGCGGTAGTAAGTAGCAAGCACTTGATGGCAACGTGAGGCGATATCCTACTTTGCACTGAGTGGTAAATTGCACCTTTTCGTGTATTTCCTGCGTGGACTGAGCGTCGCAGAAGGCCACGGTTGCCAGGTCCTTGAGGATGGGCATCTCCACCGTGCAGTCACGGCCATCCAGCAGCGCCACCAGCGGACGCGGGTGCATGGGGCCGTTCATGATCTGCGGCCGGATACCTGCCGAGACACGCCACTTTGATTATTCGCGCTGAGGAGGAAGAGAAGGACGGGGAAATGATAACAGGAAGTGTTTCCCTGCTTGGACTTGCATCACACACACAAACCGTGTTGCTGTGCCTGCTCTGTTCCCCGGCAACAGGTTCACTCATCCTCTGAGGTCACCACCTCAATCATCCAATTAGGTCAGCTCACGTTTATAACCCAAAATGAAATGAAAACTGGGAACTATCAGGAAAAGCTGTTGGGTGTCCGCACATTATTCCCCCGGTTGCCGGCGCCTGTTGTCATGGTGATTGGAACATTTGGGCAGGATAACGACATGAATTTTATTAAGTGGCTTCCCTCGCCGATGGAGGGAATCGTCTTCAACGTACGTTGGCCAAGAAAGAGAGAGAGCGAGAGAGAGAGAGAAAAAGAGAGAGAGATGCAGCGCTAATGAATCTATAACAGTCGTCCCCAAGCAGCGTGTCGTTACAGATCATTAGCTGTACAACAGGAAATTGTCCAATTTCACTTCCTTGGTCCAAAAATCATTTATTCATGACTAATAATCTTTTTTTGTTCTTCGCCACTTGCCCACTAAGTATAACGGCAGGCCGAGTAATGACGAAAGGGGGGAAAACGTGATGTTTTGTTGTAGTTATTTCAGGTTGGCGCTCTTCTGCGCTTTGAATGTTCCAGATTGAATGGCGCGAGAAAAAGATCGACACGGTTCTTCCCACCACGAGGAACTCGCTGTACCAGGAGTGATACAACAAAACAATCAAGCTCCCACAATATGGGTCAGCGTATACAGAGAATGCTAAAAAGTCAACACACCCCTGTCCTAATGCCAAGTTTTTGTGAAAGTGCCTCTCACTTGTCCTAGTAGGTTCTCTTTTTTTTTTTTTTTTTTTGACATTTTGCATTCTGGCAGAAGCCTCAAGGTTTTGTCCAGGGGTGTGTAAACTTTTTATATCCACTTAAAAATACATTTTATTTGGAACAGCGTTGAAATTATGGAAGCAAGCCGTAGAAACGTACAATTTAGGCCCTTAAGTACCACCGACACTGTAGACTCTTCAGTAATCCTCCACGAAAATCCACTAGCAATTTGTCCCCCCAAAATCTTCATCATCAAATACTGTATAGGTGCCACAATTGGGCAGGAAAGCAGTACTTTAGTCTCAATGAAGCACCTCAACTCATTTCAATGTAGTCTCTTTTTTTCAATCCACCTAAGTAGAATGTTTGCCTAAATGAAGCTCCTCAACTTACTCCAACATAGTTCCCTGACGCTAAAATCTCACAAGATGGCGGTACTGCAACGTTTTTATCGAAAGGAAGCTCCTCAACTCACTTCAACATAGTTCTTTGGCACCGCAAGATGGTGGAAAATTATGAATTTTATTGTCTAGCCTGACACAAAAATGTCACAAGATGGTAGTACTGCAACGCTTTTATCAAAAGGAAGCTCCTCAACTCATTTCAACATAGTTGTTTGGCACCACGAGATGGTGGAAAATTGTGAATTTTGTCTACCCTGAAAAAAATTGTCACAAGATGGCGGTACTGCAATACTTTTATCAAAAGGAAGTTCCTCAACTCACTTCAACATAGATGTTTGGCACCATAAGATGGTGGCAAATTATGAATTTTATTGTCTACCCCGATACAAAAATGTCGCAAGATGGCAGTACCGCAACACTTTTATCAAAAGGAAGTTCCTCAACTCACTTCAACATAGTTCTTCGGCACCATCATGTGAGCTCTCTATGGTAGAAGCACGAGAAACGGACAATTTAGGCCCATCGAATGAAGTACTACCACAAACTAGCAGACGAACTCAGAAGCAGATGCAATAATTTTCGCAGATTCACATCCAAATAGCATTGTGTACAATTTAAATATTTAGCATTTAATAGTAATATTTTTATAATAATAATTATTATAATTTTAAATAAGAAATATATGTAAATAGAAATAAATAAATAATTTTATAGTATTTTATAATTATGACTTGAAAAAATTGGGCACCAAAAAAAAAAGAAGCAAGCCTTCAATATTTTATAGTATGACCAAAAACTATTTTTATTATGTTGGGCATCGACGCTCCCCTTTGCCGTCCCGGTCATCACTCTCCAGGTCTCCCGCGCCGAACTATATTTTTTTATGGCAGCCTTGTGACTCGCTTTTAAAACGCCGCAGATAAAGAGATGATTTTCTTTTCTTTTTAACGACGCGTTTTTTTTTTTTTTTTTTTAACGCCGCAGACCGTTAACGACACGACTGCGCGGCACTTCTAATAAAAGCCGGGCTCCATCTAAGTGCCTGAACGGGGTATTATGATGAGAAGTACAGTACATATGAAAAAAAAAAAAAAAAAGGTCATGAAATGAATAATGAGTGGCAAACGACCTTGAGACGTGGCTCTGTTTGCGTTATTATTCACTGGAGCTACCACACACACACTGAGGACGCTGAAGAACCTTTCGAAAGTAACTGTCGATTATTGCCGACTGAAAGCATTTTTCTCCGGCATAAGAAGGCGGAACGTGCCGCCGCGGTAAACGCGTGATGAAATCTGGAGATAATTAACCCCCCCACCCACACCCCCCTGGTAGCGGCTTGGATATCAAAATAATCCGGCGAAGGAGCAATTCAAAGAATTGTACGCATCAACAACATTGGAATGGGAAAAGCTCTTGCTGGTAAAACATAAAAAAAAAAATTAAAAATAAAAATCAAAAGCACAATAAAATATGAGAAGCAAAACATTCCGTGGGAATTACCAGACAGGCGTACCTTATGATGATAAAGTAATGGATCCACTCCACCCCACCCCCGAAAAGAACTAGTGGGAATATCCCATAAATAAACGAATACAATATTCCCCTTGAATAGTTGCAGGAAGAATTCCAAGCGTACATGAGAAGGTGTTTACTACAGAGGCAGCCATTATTTCTGCTTTGATATTTTTATAACGAAAGTTAAAAAAAACAAAAACAAAAAAAGGGTCCGAGAGGAGCCCGTGATTTGACGACATTCTGTACTTGTGCGCGGTTTGAACAACTTCCGATGGTCGCAAAAGTGATGACAGCAGAGTTGACATATTTTCAGTCAACTGGCAGCGCGCGCCTCCAAAAACGAGCACGCTTGTCGTCGCCGTCTGCGGCGGTACAGGCCACACCCACTCCACACGGTCATCCAATCACATTCCGACACAACTGTTACTACAGCATACTGTATTACAATAATAGTATCCATCCATCCATTTTCTTAGCCGCTTATCCTCACGAGGGTCGCGGGAGTTCTGGCGTCAATCCCAGAGGTCACCGGGCAGGAGGCGGGGTTCACCATGAACTGGTTGCCAGCCAATCGCAGGGCACATAGACACAAACACATGCACTTACAATCACACCTATGGGCAATTTACAGTGTGCAATTAATGTTGCATGTTTTTTGGGATGTGGGAGGAAACCGCAGTGCCCAGAGAAAACCCACGCAGGCACCGGGAGAACATGCAAACTCCACACAGGCGGGTCCGGGATTGAACCCCGGACTTCAGAACTGTGAGGCCAACGCTTTCAAACTTAAAAGAAAAAAAAAAAAGCATGCGATCCCTATGACCGAAATGGTAAAGTCGACCTTTTGACCCGCTGCTTCCGATGACACCGGCATGAGTGCGTTAAAACAGAAATGACATCACTTCTGCACAGACCCACAACAAAGTTTAACGCTTTACAGGTTTTAAGGACCTAAAATTTAAAAAAAAGTTTACATTATCCATTGGCTGTCGAAATAAACAAGACGACGAGAGGAAAAGAATAACGCGGGGTTTCATCCGGGCACTCCTGCAACATTTATTGGACACTCTAAATTGCCCCTATTTGTGAATGCAACTGTTTGTCTCAATGTGCCCTGCGATTGGCTAGCAACCAGTTCAGGATGTATCCCGCCTCCTGCCCATTGACAGCTGGGATAGGCTCCAGCACTCCCCGCGACCCTCGTGAGGATAAGCGTCAAAGAAAGTGGACGGATTGTACACACACACACACGTCGAGGGAATCATTCCACTTTCGGGGTCCCACTCTTCCCGACGCCGACTGCTTCGCATAGAAGCGACGGTCGCCTTGGGAGTCACATGACGACACTTTCCGCCGGTTTACGAAATCCGCATTTGCCCCGCCCTACAAACAAACCACAGCCCCAGATGGCGAGAAAAACGAAACCAGAGCTCAAACTCTCCGCTCCGAATCAGACGCACTGTACAAAAAAAAAAAAAAAAAAAAAAAAAACTATCGCCTTGCTTTTTAAGTAAACATTCGCAAGCGCATGTAACAACGTGACCGAAGACGGTTTACATTAGTCGGCGGCGTATTTAAGGCTGGTAATCTTTGGATAGAATTACAAAGCGCTTGTGCCAAACCCCCGTTAATGTACTAAAAAGAGTTTTATCATTTCCCAGCAGCCGCCCGCCGTTGTCTACAAGTGAGGCGCAAAAGGGCCTCAGCTCAAACTGGCCAAATGTAAATAACGCTTTATCTGACAGCAGGTCGCTCTCTTCGCTGGAGGTCTTGCGGGATTTAATGCGCCGCTGCAAGCCCGAAGGCTTGATAGCGTCCGCCGGCCAACGCTAATCACAAACTGAATGATTCTCCAGGAGCTATGAAAACTTTTTTTTTTTTTTTTGCCAGAGCTGCCAAGCCAGATCTCCAAACCACAAATGGATCGCAGATGTTCCAATCTCAAAAGAAAAAAAAAAACAAAACGAGTTTTTTGGATTCTAATAAGAGACAAGGAGAAAAGGAAGGGGGGTGGGGTGGAAAAAGAGAAGAATAATATATCTGTCCTCAGCGTACTACCAATAGTTGATTTGGTGCTTTTCTATTGGACTATCCTGGCCCGGTAACATTGGAATAAGAAAAAGATACAATATATACACTTCCGTACGTGAATTACTTCAATTCTACTTTGTCAGTACTTGCATTCGAGTACCCCTACTTGCTGATAGGTTGTGTGATGAAAATGTGTTTTTTTTTGGCTAAATATTGTTCACAAACAACTGTCTGGAAAACGGCACGAGTTTCAGCTAAATGGAACGCCCGAACCTAAAAACTCGTCATTCCTGATCGTAAATGGCCGCATCTTTGGAAGAACGGCAAATGGGAAGCTGACCAAACACGATTTGTCTTCTTCATGGAAGGAGCAGACCCGTGCCAGAAAGCAAGTACACCAAAAGCCTGAATTGCCAGTGTCACAATTTTTATTGTACCTCAGAACATAATCCCAATAAGAGTTTTACCGTTGAATTACGATTATTGTGATATGCAGTGAAAGCAGGGAGCAGGCGGAGGAACTGTTAGAAAGATGGAGGCACCCACTGGAAATAATTGGGGTCAACAATTCAGAGCAATGGTGACTGTGGTAAGGAAGTGAAAAAAACTGGTCCAAGCGGGGTGGAACAGTTGGCGGAAGGTGTCTGGTGTTCTATGTGACAGAAGAGTCTCCGCTAGGATGAAGGGCAAAGTTTATAAAAGAGTGGTGAGGCCGGCCATGATTACAGACGGTAGTACTGAAGAAACAACATGAAGCAGAACTGGAAGTGGCAGAAATGAAGACGTTGAGGTTCTCGCTCGGAGTGAGCAGGTTGGATAGGATTAGAAATGAGCTCATTATAGGGAGAACCAAAGTTGGATGTTTTGGAGATAAGGTTCGAGAGTTCGGACGTGTCCAGAGGCGAGAGAGTGACAAGAAGAGTGCTGAGGATGGAGCTGCCAGGCAAAAGAGCGAGAGGAAGACCAAAGAAAAGGTTGATGGATGTTGTGAGGGAAGACATGAGGGCAGTGGGTGTTAAAAAGAAGATGCCCGAGATAGGCTAAGACGGAAAAAGATGAAGATGGCTTTGGCGACCCCTAACGGGACAAGCCGAAAGGAAAAGAAGAAGACCGTCGAATTGAGCCGCCGGGTGAAAATATGGCTCCATTTTCTCGTTTCAAGCGGTTACGATCTTCTTTTATTTTCCGGTTTGGAAGAGCACTCCCAAATCGGAGCGTCAGACAAGTCGATTTACGATCTTCTTGGGGAGACCGTGTTGCAATTGGTCTTCCTTCAAAGTGATCTTCCTTCGGTATTTCACAGCAGATTAACGCTCGCATTGATCTCTAATGTGAAATCCTTCGCTTGGGGAGGTAACAGGATCACATGACGTGACCAACATTGTACACAATACGTGCCGTAGTCTTGATTTTCTGGCGACGGCCCTCCTGGACAGATCACCTACAGACGAATGACTCACTTCGGGGGACTCGTTTATGCCCCGCTGTAATTTTCTACTCAACGGCGATGTCACTTCCACTGGTCGAGTTTCAGGCTTCCCATTGGCGACCGGAGTGGGAAAGGTGCTGAAACGCTCCCCGCTGTAGTCAGCGTGGCGCGATGCACGCCATGGACACCCCCACACCGGGCCCCTCCATTAGTGGAACAATAAAAGTGCAAAAACAAAAGGAAGTGAGGAAGATTTTCCATGGCGCGATGATGTCAAGGCCACGGCGGCGGTCGTCGGGTTCACAGGAAAACTTTTCCGCGCTTGACCCCGAGCCAAGAGCGGCTCAATGGGCTCAGGACCAACAGCTGGTTCGGGTTACCTAGCAACTCCCAAGCCGGGGGCCTCAGCGATGGGGAATGAGAGCGTGAGTAGGGCAGGGGGAGCTCGAGGTCGGGCGGAGGGCCTGGAACACAGTTGGGGTTCTTTGTGGCAAGTGCAGTGATATGAAAGTCTTCCCGAACAAGCACAGGGGGCAATAATCCCATAAGAGCTTGGAGGACATGGGCTGCTGACCAGAAGGTTTTGAGACCCGCTTTTGCATCTTTGGGCAAAGGCACTCCAATTTTGGCTTGGATCATAAAGCACGTAAAAACAAACGATGTGGCCACGTAGGCCAACAGGCCGCAGTACACGACAGATAATGAATACACTGTACACTGAAACATCTCAGACAGCTGGGATAGGCTCCAGCACTCCCCGCCGACCCTTGTCAGGATAAGCGCCAAAGAAAATGGATGGATGGATGAAACATCTCAAATCCTATCACAACAGTATAAGACTAACAGTCATTCTTTGCAAAGGATGAAGAATGCGTGACTGAGAACTGTTATTTTGTCTGTCTACATGCGTTGCTGCACTTCCTTATCTTCTAACCCATTCCTTAGCATAGACGCTATTCAGCATTAGCGTCAAGCGAGCTGAATGGAAGGCTAAGGTATGTTGTTGTTTCAAATACACAAAGTGAATTCTCTTGGTTTTATGTTAAGTTTGACATTAAACATCACCTGGGAAGGCAATAAATAGCTTCAAGCCTCTTTTGAAGAAATGTTGACTAATTTTATTTCTCAGTGTGTAGTGAGTTGAGTCAATCCCACCATACAGTGGTCATATCTCAAATATGTGCTCGTAGGTCAAAAAAAAAGAAAAAA
The DNA here is from genome assembly GCF_019802595.1 of Syngnathoides biaculeatus. NCBI lineage: Eukaryota > Metazoa > Chordata > Actinopteri > Syngnathiformes > Syngnathidae > Syngnathoides > Syngnathoides biaculeatus. Next base: position 7,091,316 of record NC_084651.1, on the reverse strand, counting down.
AAAATCAGAGGAATGATGCCTCAAATCTCCCAAAACTCAGTGCAGTATGAGGACGCAGATGGATTACGGCAAAAATACAAAATCAAACCCGCTAAATTTCAATGTCAATCTGGATCAAGGCGTCATCCTTCAAGAAAACAGGAAGTAGCCAATTGCTAACAATAAGATGGACACGTTTGTCGACTGTTGCTGATGTTTTGCGTTATCCTCCACAAACCAGGATGTAGCCCACTCACGGACAAACACAAATGCTTCACTGCAATTTTTTTCTCCCTCTCACTTTGCCATTTGAAGCATGATAGAAACATTCCCCTTGTGCCATTAAAAAAATGCTAAATTCTGATTATATTACCTCATCACGCTGTAATTTTGCTTGAGTATTGCCTGCTGAGGAATGCTACAACTGTTCCCGTTTGCCGCAAAAATGGCATTATTAGGCTATTTTACATCTTGAACCAGGAAGTAGCCTGACAACTAATGAAAACACAAACAATTTCAATGACTATTGTCATTTAACTCGCAACAGGGCCATTCCATTTTTCTCATCATAAAACAAATGGTACATTCCCGTTGTTTTATGTAATTCACCACATAGTATGCTCATCAACAAATGAACAAACACAAATGTGTTTGTTATACTTGGCAATTACTGCTCCATTTTTGCCATTACAATCATAACAAAACAATTTCCCTGTCCTATTAAAAAAACACATCCCTATTGCTTGACGTTGTCTTTCATAAACAAGGAAGTAGCCTGCTCGCTAAAAAAATATATATATATATGTAATACAGATAGACACAAATAAGACCCTCTGAGATTTTCCTGCTTTCGCGTAAGGATTTTTTGCGGCACTATTATGTACAAAGTACACAATATGCATTTGTGACAGTCATAAAGCACGAGTGCGGATTCACTCCCGGGGAATTCTATTAGAGGACTTTGTGAATTACACTCAAACCCATACATAAACATTACAAAACATTCACTTTTATGCGTACATACAAGCTACAATAGGGGAACTGTGTTCCTGGCACTGTCTACTTTCTGGAGTGGCTTTTACGATCCCTTGGCATCGGGTGAAAAAAAAAAAAAAAAAAGAGGAGGAGGAGGAGAGGGGGTTCAATCTTTTTGTTGGCAGACTTGCCTCCTCTGAGGCAACCCGCACCCCCCCCATACCACCACCCCACCCACCCAACCTCCCTTTGCCCCAGCTGGACCCTATCAGCGCCCCGTCTACACCAGCAGCCTATCTCTTCTTCTACTATGTGGACACACAAAGACCTTGTTTGTCCTCCTGCTGGCCTCCTCCTCCTTCCTCCAAACTTAATACAAGAAGCACAGTGGTGGTGGTGGTGGTGGGGGGGGGGGGGGTGGAAACGTGGTTGGGAGGGCCCGGAGAATAGAGAAGGTGATATCAGTAACAAACAGGAATGGAGTCAAACACTATCACTCGTGCGGCTGCGAAATAGAAAACCATCTTGCGGATGACACACACATATAGAGCGCAAGTAAGGAAAACGTACTGGACAAAGTCATCATTTTAAAGCGCGTCAGCCTGTCTGACAAGCAAATAAAAAAAAAACAACTTAAGATGACCTGTAAAAGACGAAAAGAAATATTTAGTCCACAAACGCTCGTGACAAACTTCTAAATGTGTTCATATGCGTGCATACAATCAGTATGGCCAATGGGAGGACCACAGGCACTAAGCTAAAATAATAAATAACACAATTAACAGCAAATGAGCCGCTAACTGCCGATGTTTTCGCAGAACCAAACCCGCGCTGGGACAACGTTAAATCCACTTTTTCCGCCGAGATGATGCTTATAAACGCAAACGCACGCACGCACGCATGCGCGCGCACGCAAACACATACATTTGTCTCCGGCCTGCGGATGATGACACATGACAACCTTTACAATCACCATCACTGTTCCCCTCCCGCCCTCCCCTTCCTTGTTGCAGCAGTGCAGCGCTCTGAAAACACACACATGCATGACACACTTCATTGCAAATACATTAACGAGGCTCATTAGCCGCCCCCGCCTCCTTCATTGGATCTACCACATTTTGTATTTTTGATGCATGCGTGCACGCGCGTGCACAAAAAGAGGCGTGCTTCTTGCCTGGGAAATGCTGTCGCCACATTCTTCCAATCAGGAGCTGTACATGGTCCCCCCCCCCAAAAAAAAATGTGTTGGCGAGGGGATACAAAAAAAGAAAAAAGGGGGGAAAAAAAGAAGTGGACGTCTTAGGGGATTCTCTCACAGTTCACCGTGGGGTGCTCCTCTCCTCTCCTCTTCTCGCCTCCTCCTCCTCCCCCTTCCTCTCTCAGGTTCCCAGAGCTTGTTTCCAAATGTGTCCTCCTCCTTGGTCACCTCACCCCCTGAAGATCCATGTCTTTTATTTCCTCGAGGACGGGATGGGAAGGGATGGAGAATGGATGGCTTTAAAAAAAAAAAAAAAAGCAGCGCTCCTTTTAATCTCCGCTGAAAGGGAACCCCCCCCCCACCACCACCACCAAAAAAAAATGGATTTCTATTTGTCTCGAGCCAGCAGCGGCGAGCACTTCTCTGCGCGCTCTTCTTCTTCTTCTTCCTCCTCCAGCTCACTTGCACCTCCCTCTACTTCCCCCCTACCCGCCCACCCACCCACCACCCTCTTGGAGGCGGCAGGTTTTTGGTCTTTTCACTCAGACGTCAGGCAGCCTTTTGTTGCCAGCCACAGAGCGAGAGAGGGTGAGAGAATGAGAGAGGGAGAGAGAGAGTTAGAGTGGGTGGGGGGGAGAAGATGGGATAGAAAAGCCCAAATAAGAGAGAAGGGAGGGGAAAAAAACGCTCGAGGAGGACCAGTCGCAGCGAGTGTCGCCTCCTCTTGTTCTCTTTTGCTCTTTTCTTCCTTTTTTTTAAATCTCCCTCCCCTTTTTTTTTTATTAGTGGTGATGTGGCCTTCAGGGTCCTTTAATAGTGCCAGACCTTTTTGTATACACAATCTCAAGCTGTTCACCGTGATATCACTCAACCACCACCCTCCCCGCCCCCCACGCTCTTCACCTCTCAATGTTATTTAAAAAAAAAAACAATCAGAAATTAAAGATAGATACATACAAGATTATAATTAAACTAACTGTGTTTTTCCCCCTCACCACCAGAGGGTCCAATCATTCATTTTGACGCCAACAGCACCTTGAGAAAATCCTCTGACAATCACAGAGCGTCAAGTGCATGCGAAAACAGGTTGCACAACAACCCTGATTCAAAGCGTCTTTGGAGCCAAACAAGAAGCCGGAAGAAAACTCTGCCATGCTCACAACAACAACAACAACAACGGTGACTTGAGTTAGAGAGGAATCAAATATGTGGACTGAAAATCACACTTGTGTGATTCCATCTATTATCAATAAGTTCTTTTATGAGGAAAAAGCGTTTTTAATACACCAGAGGTGCAGTGTCTTATTTCTTACCGCGACTAACGAGACGCGTTTGGGTGTGCATCAAGAAAGTCGCGCAGCAGTTGAAATAATGTCTGTGTACATTATGAATTTAAGAGGTGGGGCTTGGTGGGGTGGCGTGACATCAGAAAGTCTGGGTGCGCGTATCTTGTGGAAGCTTACAGCAACAGATGTTTGAACACAAATGGTGCAGCAACAACACATTTAAGCATCTAATAAATAACAGTACTAGTAAGTAAGTTTCTTTCGGCTTGTCCCTTTCGGGGTCGCCACAGCGTGTCATCTCAGATGAACGCACATATGTTTGGCACAATTTTTACGCCGGATGCCCTTCCTGACGCAACCCTTCTCAGGGAGTGGAGGCCCCAGTGGGATACGAACCCACAACCCCTGGTTTATCAAACCAGTGCTCTAACCACTGAGCTACAGGGCCTCGCAATAAATAACAGTACTAATAATCTGATATTCCTTATACTCTGCGATGAGCTGAAACGTACTGTACAGACGTCAACAGATAAACGCAAGGCCCACCTATGGACAATTAGAGTCTTCATTTCACATACATATGTATACTCTAGCAGCATGGTGGGTCAGCTGTAAAATTTTGGCCTCAAAGTTCTGAGGACCCGGGTTCAATCCCAGCCCCTCCTGTGTGGAGTTTGCATGTTCTCCCCGTGCCTATGTGGGTTTCCTCTGGGCACTCCGGTTTCCTCCCACATCCCAAAAACATGCAACATTAATTGGACACTCGAAATTTCCCTGAGGTGTGATTGTGAGTGCGGCTGTTTGTCTCTATGTACCGTGCGATTGGTTGGCAACCAGTTCAGGGCGCCTTCTGGCCGTTCACAGGTGGGATAGCCCTCCCCGCGACCCTTGTGAGAATAAGTAGCAAAGAAAATGGATGGATGGGTGGAAAAGACAGCAAAGAGGACAAACGTATGTAAACAGACACAACTGAGCAGGTAGCATGGATGAAGACTAGCGCCTTTAAATCGCTTGGTTTCAAAGACTTTTGAAATGGGGAATAGTGAGTGACGGATTAAGGCGGTTACTACCACTACTACGCGAGCGTGATTGACACCTTTAATTGGATTTATCTAATGAAGGTTAATAAGACAGCCCTCCGGGTAACAACTGTGCAGGCCATTTGGCAAATGAACAGGGAATTGAATGCAACACCCGCAGGACAAACTCCAATTCCAATTAAGGTGGAACCTTGTTTAAAATGTAAATAAAAACAGAATACTGTACAGTACACGTCACTCACGTTTGAAAAATGGACAGGTGTGGTCAGTCATGCCCGCAGATATAAAGTTACGGGTGTGGTCCACCAGTCATGCCCGCAGATGAAGTTGCGGATGTGATTAGTGATGGAATCTCAAGACCTTAAAGTAACTTACTGGATTAATATAACATAGCTGTAAATTAAAAATAAAATAAACAAATACATAACTAAAATGGAAAAAAATATTTCAAACTCAGAAATGCGATTGCCGTAAATAAGAGGCCGGGTTGCTAGAACGCGCCTTATTGGCCACACCTGAATTAAGCGAAGAGGTGGATGATAGTCTCAGGTCTTTTTTTCTTTTGGGGGGGGGGGGCGCACACCGTCACACTGCTCCGCGATCGACGCAACGAGCACCCCTGGTGTAACTGAATTTCCTTTGACATGGCTCGTGATGTGACGTGCTTTCGGCATCACTTCCAAACACGCTCAGTACGGTGAGCTTGCATTTCCTGTTTCCGGGGTGAATACCGATTGTTTAGGAGCAGGTGTTGTTTAGTTAACGTTTATGAAACAAACACGTAAAGTAATGTCAAGACTGCAGAAAATTAGCGACGTCTTTCAATAGGGTTCTATTTTTTCCTACTCCTAACAAATTTTACGCGCGTGATTTTTCGTGCTCGACTGTGCAGTTTTGCGAGCACGATGGTGATCGTCAAATCACAGTACAATTATTTGCAAATCCAATCTTCAACTGGATACATAACAGAAACAAGCTATTTCTTGTTTAAAATAATAAATGTTTTGTTTTTTTTTTTTTTGGGGGGGGGGGGCAATTTACACTGAACAGGAGAGAGTAAGTATTGTGGATCTTTGCTTACAACATGCAACCAGAGTCCAAATCAGAGTTAGCCTGTAGTTAAAGAAAAACAAGACCTCATTCATGACAAGAGAACAGCAGACCGAGAGAAAGGTCAACTGTATAATCCCACCCCGAAAATCCATCATCCCATCTGCCCCCCCACGACTAAAATACAAACACCATTCTGTGCAAGGGGACAAGAAGACGAGAGCAGCGGTGGGGGGGAAATGAAGGAATGAAAGAGAGATCGCACAGCTGCAAGGGAACGACAGATGTTCGAGTTGGGGGGGCGCTGGGAGGGGTCGCTGTCAGCACATAAATTCTCATTCTCTTATTCATTACTTGTCTGTGTGACACCATTGCTCGGGTTTTTCCTCTGTCAGCCAACTGCACCAATTTGCTGCAGAAAGGATGTGAGAAAGGCAAGTGAGCAAGAGTGTGTGTGGATGAATATGCAGTACAGCGGGGGGGGGGGGAGGACCTGCGTTACTTATTGCAGCCCTCATGAGGGCCTAAATAGTGAAATATGGACAAATATGCACACATGGAAAGACCCACGTCTGCACAGTGAACACCTGTTTATTGTCAAATGTTCCAGACTCACCCATGATGGGTGAAAATTTGTGAGACTATATATACTCTATATATGTGTGTGTATGTATATTTTTTCAATAGTTTTACCCCTCCCACCACTCTTTAAACACATTTAAACCAGTTAAAACACTAAGTATTGTTGACACCGGTTCGCACTCTCGTCAACAAATGGGAAACTGTCATATTTTGAGGAAACAAAAAGACCACGCACACAGTTCCCCGAATAAGAGACAAAGTGTGCTTGCTTCAAGCCGTTTATTTTGTTTATAAAGTGGTACCTTGGTTTTCCAACGTCTTGGTTTTCGTACAAAACAATTTTCGGACGAAAAAAGTTATTTGAACACCCCGACCAGCTGAAGATTTGTTATTGTGATTTCGAACGCACCCCCCAAAAAAACGGAAACGTCGTAACGACCAGAAGTTGACTCACACACTCCTCTGCTCGCGGAAAGTTTGCCAGTACTGTAGTGACTTTTTTTTCTTCAAATTGAGCAACAATAACAACCCAATCACGGCTCCAAAGAAAGCAAGTGGAACTGCTGGTGCTGGAAAAAAAAACAAAGTGGTGCGGAAAACTGTCGACTTCAAGAAGGACTTGATAGATGAGCATAAATCTGGTGTGCGAGTTTCTGAGCTATCAGACAAGCATGGCATGGCGAAATCGACGATCAGCATCATCCTGAAACAAAAGGATGCCCTCAAAGCAAGTGATGTTGCTAAAGGAGCAACCGTGTTGACCAAGCATAGACCACAGGTCTTGGAGGAAGTCGAAAAGTTGCTTCTTATTTTCGTGAACGAGCAGCAAAAAGCTGAGGATAGTGTTGGCGTGGAAGGGATTTGCGCCAAAGCTAGAAATCTGTATACAGATTTAAAAAGAAAAGACCCCAAGTCTAGATCCTTTTTATTTTAAGCAGAAAATAGTTTTCTTAAATGATTTAATTATGTAAAGTATTTAAACTATACATGTATTTCTACTATGCAGTTTATTATCAGGAAAAGCTAAAAAAAAATAGCTTAAAAATATTTTTTAGGCTTGGAACGTATTATATTCTTTTCCATTCATTGTAATGGGAAAACATGCTTCGGTTTTCGAACATTTTGGTTTTCAAACAGCCTTCTGGGAGGGATTGTGTTCGAGAACCGAGGCACCACTGTATTTATTTATATTTTACAGAAGAAAGGTTTGTTTTTAACCTTCAACTGGAGTACTGCAACATTGGTTTGGGCCTAACAAGAGGCAGCCAAAAAGTGAGACAGTATGGATGAGTTACTCGTTAAACACAAAAACATGTGTACTGAAGTGTACTTGGTCAAAATGTGGTTTTATAAAGTCACTCATGTATGTTAAACCAGCCAATCGCTCTGAAGCTCCCCCTTCACCATTTTGTGGTCTTTTGAGCTCGAGTCGTCCTCGTCTTCTAGCGCACAGCCAAAAAAAAAACAACAAAAAAAGAAAACCGCAGCAACGTATGTAAAGTATCTCGTCGGGTATGACGTTTGTTCGGAGACATATTTCTTTCATTACTCCTTAACCACCCCTTGCTCATTACACACACACACATACACACGCACACACATACAGTGCAATGATTTCATGAAGAACAAAGCTGGCCTGGGATCAGATTCACCGAAAGAAGACAAGGAAGAAGGGAAAAGGGGAAGTGGAGCGACACATGGATGAAATCCTCGCGCACTTCATCCTTTCATTAGTGAAAGAGGAAATGATACGGCCTGATATCAAGAGGAACAGCTGGTGGGGTAGAGGACCTCAGCACCGCTCGCCAGCGCGCACACACAAACATCAGTCGACGTGCGGGCTGCGGAGAGCCGAAGGGGAGGGGCCGCAGTTGCTTTCGACGTCTTTGGGAAATTTCCATCCAAAAAGTAGAAGTGGGATAATTCAAACACGTTTGTTGTGGCAGGTATTTCGACCGGCAGCTTGTCCCGTACGAGGCAGCTCGGCTCAAGTTTAATATTACAGCTGTTAAATAAGTACTTCGAAGCCCCGCCATAGTTGCTCGCTATTTTTTCAGTCACGCTTCCAATCGTTTTATGTGCATGTTAACCCAGAGGGTGTCTAAATTGTCAAACTCATTCATGTTGAACGTTACCAGGATTTAACATGTCTTAATACCAATGTTGAATTTTGCAGACTTTCAGGCAAACATTTATGATTGCGTGAGTGTGAACGGATGGACTGTTGTGTCATGTGACAAGACAACAACCTGCTACCAAATTATTATTTTTATTCATCCATTTGCTTTGCCGCTTATCCTCACGAGGGTCACAGGGAGTGGTGGAGCCTATCCCGGCTGTCAACGGGCAGGAGGCGGGGTCCACTATGAACTGGTTGCCAACCAATCGCAGGGCACATTGAGACAAACAGTCGCACTCACAATCACACCTACGGGCAATTTAGAGTGTCCAATTAATGTTGCATGTTTTTGGGATGTGGGAGGAAACCGGAGTGCATGGAAGAAACCCACGCAGGGACGGGGAGAACATGCAAACTCCACACAGGCGGGTCCGGGATCGAACCCGGGTCCTCAGAACTGTGAGGCCAACGCTTTACCAACTGATCCACCGTGCCGCCTTATTATTATTAGTCTGTATTAATTCAACAACTCCACACAGCTGGCTTCTCCCATTTCTCACTTTTAAATGGGACTTACGAGGCCTCCTCAGGGTTAAAAAAAAAAAATGTATTTTTTGGGGGAAAAGCAGTAGAAAACACACCCACGCACAGGGAAAACATGCACGGAAGAGATATCGTCCACGGCGGTGCCTGAGTAAAATCCTGCGTGTGACACCAAAAGTGGATTTACTTATTGAAAGTTAAACATCAGATAGATATCAACGACACACATTGGATTTCATGCCGGTACATTCCGGTCATCTCCTCTGTACCGTGATTAAAATTTTGTCTTGGCTACACCGGGCGGCTTTGAGCTGAAATCATGCAAATGTAATCCAGTGTCGGGCATCCTCTCAGGTCAAACGGAAGTAAATATTTATGGCTGTATGTGTGTGGCAAACAGATGCACAACAAACAACACAAAATGACTGTCCACGCAGATTCAGGCCAAGGTTTGCACAAAATCTAATAAATCTCGCCCCCCGCCCGCCTGTGTCGCCAGTCCAAGGTTGACTGACAGCTGTCAACGCCTCCTTTCCTCCCCCTGCCTGCGACTGTCAATCATCAGTCAGTGGCAGGACAATATCTGTCCCTGCACCCCGCCCCCCTCCCCCATTCGCTTCGCTGCCTAATCCCTCACTCAGCGCAACAACTGCCCGCAGCTTTGACCTGCTCCCCCGGTTAATACATAATCTGCCATCTCCAGAACTAATATTCACCGACCCTCCCCCCAATCATCACGCCACAGGAAAGCACGGCCGGCGTGTCACGCAGAGCTGGACTGACCTGCGCTGGCATTGGACCGCCGAGCTTGACGGGAACCAGCACACCTCCGCGGGGTGGGAGTAAAGAAAGTGGAAAACGCACTGTACGAAATATGGCCAGCAATCCCCCGCGTGGGGGATGGGGAGCCGGTGCCGGTTAGTCATACGGAGGCGGGGTCTTGCTCGAGGGTATTCCACACAACATCAGCTAATGAGTGGGTTATTAAAGGTAATGTGGACTGTGTTGTTTTATGCTTTACCATTATAAAGCGTTACTATTGGGGGTTAACGCCCATTCACACTCCGATGACAAAGAATAAAAAAATAAGAGCAGCAGCAGCAGCAGCAGTTTTACTTGTGTGACTTCACGTTTATTTACCTTTCAAAAAATGTTTCTGCCTCGAATAGCGAAAACATTTAGAGCCCCTCGTGAAATGAAATCAGTGCGTCTCAAAACTGTGGCACCAGTAGTGCTAAGAGCCACCGAGCGAAGTACAGAACAATTGTATTTCACTTGAAAGCATAAAGACTCCGTAAAGGCTCCGTAAAGATACATTTGAAGTGAATCTGCATAGTGTTGTAGCATCTGAGAATAAAATTAAATACACAGTTTATGATTAAAATCTCAGTTTTGATGAACACCAAACTTGCCCGACTACACCGCTGTATAGCATTTTCATGTTAGTCACGATTCCACGTATAAGGATCCATCCATCCATCCATCCATACATTAATTTCCTTTGCCGCTTATCCTCACAAGGGTCGCGAGGAGTGCTGGAGCCTATCCCAGCTGAAAACGGGGAGGAGGCGGGGGTACACCCTGAACTGGTTGCCAGCCAATCACAGGACACATGGAGACAGACAACAGTCGCACTCACAATCACACCAATGGGCAATTTAGGGTGTCCAATTCATGTTGCGTGTTTTTGGGATGTGGTAGGAAACCGGAGTGCCCGGAGGAAACCCACACAGGCACGGGGAGAACATGCAAACTCCACGCAGATTGAACCCGGGACCTCAGAACTGTGTGGCCAACGCTTTTCAGTTGAGCCACCGTGCCGCCACTTTTAAGGATACTCAGTGAAAAAAAAAAAAAAGAAGAACCACTGATTTAAAGCATAAATATAACTACCTAAAATTCCAAAAAAACCCAAACATGATTTCAAACTAATTTTACAAAATTACCATATTTTCTGCACTATAAGGCGCACCGCATTATAATGCGCACATACAACGAATGGCATATATTAACACTTTTTCCACATATAAAGCGCACTGCACCGGATTATAAGACGCACCGTCGGCTTTTGAGAAAATTAAAGGCTTTCATGTGCGCCTTATCGTGCGGAAAACACGGTACCCTTAAAAATGACTTGAAGATTACAAGTGCATGTGTCAATCCACACAGAGCCAAATACTGCAAATTCTCTGTAGCTTCCACTAACAACCCATATTAAAGGTAACTCCGACCTAAAACACAAAGCGTGTCTTTGGGTCAAACTCAACACAGTTGCTTAACTCGCAGGCTTTTGTAACCCCCAAAAGGTTTTTCATGACTGTGATGCATGAAGTCAAATGAAAATAATGCTGTAGAGCTGTACACACTAACACAAAACAACAAATATGTTCCACGTGCAAACAAGCACCTCTTTTCTGATCATTATGCGAGCATGTGAAAATCTGTGCTAATGACAGCAGCATTTCATTGATCGACAGTCTAAAGAGTCTCTTAATACCCTCTCTCTCTTACACTTTATAATCACAGGGACAATAAAATTTGCTTAATTAAGAAATCTGTTGCAGTGCCTCAGTGTCATCCTCCTGGGTGTGTGGAGAGTCTGACAGAAGAGGACAGAATGACAGAATTTGTGGATTAGTACAACAGTGGAAACAGAGGATCCAAAAGGATTAAACCTCCCCTCTGTCTTGTCACTATGGCGTGCAGAGAGAAAATGACATAGTCACACGTCGGCTATCGGCGCAGTAATTTGATTTTATTGGTGCAGCGGTGCTGCGGGACCGAGTCGTTACCGTTCCGGACTAAAATATACTCCGACGTTGCCACCTAAGCAAGCAAGCTGGAAATTAAATACTGAACCTGATCAAGAAGAATGAGACGCACCCTCCACATGCACCTAGTTGGGCGACTTTAGCTCGTAGCCGGAAAGCTTTTCCAGGCTACTCTGAAGCACCTCATTATCATAATGGAATAAGACATGCATGTTTACAACAGCATGAGTTTGGGAGGAAAGGGGGAAGGGGAAGGGGGGGGGGTGTTCTGCATTTAGAAGTGAGACCACATCAGCAATTGCACAATGTCCTCATTGCCTTAGCAGATTATACCATATGGTTGTATAAAAGCAGCCTGTGCTGTTCAGTTATTGAAAATGTTCCACACTAATGAGGGTGAAATGAGAAATAAATCCTTGCTAGGGGAGTGTGGCAAACAAATGTAGCCCAAAACAAATGCAAATTAACAAACTAATGCCTCAAAGACCCGCTGAATTAAAGATATCGCCCGACATACTGTGCAGAAAATGCACAAATGAAAGAAGGAGTTTGTACAAAGAAAATGAAATTCTTACAAATGAGCCTTTTTTTCCCCCCAAACTAGTCAGAAACCAGCAACACTTAAGGACGACATAAGATATTTATGTAAAAATAGACAAGCCAACTCAAAGCAAGATCAAGACAAATAACTCGAGGTGGAAAATAGTGAAGAAACTTTTACTTGTGTCTGGAGATGCCATCGTGGACACGATGACTGGTGGACCGGTGCGGCGACTTAGCTTCTGGTTAGCAGCCATGGCGCCTTGTCCTTGAATTGGGCCTCCCACCGGAACCAGGGCATTGTCTGCTGCCGGTCCTCCACCCTTCCGCATCAGTTGGGGACTTGGGTGAGGGCTGTGCATGGGAGACAAGGGCAACAAGCTCCGGTCCCTCTTCATCAGCTCCATTGGCACCGTGTAATTGGTGGAGTATGCTTTTGGTACCTGCTGTGGCGGTTGCGGTAAAGCTGGCATGGAGACGGGCATCTGCTGGGGTATACCTGGCATGGGGTGAATGGAACCAGCTATCGCGGGCATTGATCCAGTCATCTGCTGTGGCATGATCTGCATCCCCTGCACAGGCAACCCCTGCATGGTCAACCCTGATGAATATGCAGACATCAGTCTGGACTGAACGGGCATCATGGCTCCTACATATGGCGCCGGGGAACGGGGTGGTTGGCCTGGGTAACCTCCAGAGGCCTCCAGGAGCTGCTGAGAAGGTGCGCTACTGGGCCTTCGGCCTATTACCTCCCCCATCCTAGGTGAGATGGTCTGCATTGCCCCAGGTGTCTGCGGGGGGATTAGGTGAGGGTCGACAGTCAACGCCTGAGGCGGATGTAGAGGTTGGTGGTGCGGCTGGTGATAGACATCCGAGCGATGGCTGAAACTATTAGAACGTCCGCGCATGGGTGTCTGCGGCTGAGAAGGAGACGGCGTAGCTTCAGCAGGCCGCTTGCAGTTGTGGACAACACGGGAAAGTACACGCGCCTGCCCAAGATTGGGTGCCACTGTGCGTACATCATTATCCTCCATGACAGCGAGCATGCTAGTCGAGTCAAATCCTTGCTGGATGAGCGAGGAAATGGTGCTCTCAGAGATGCCCTCATTTCGCAACAGGGCAAGAAACTCAGGATCAACTGTCCTCTTGTGATCCACAGGTAAAGGTGTCTGGGGGGCCGTTGGCGGAGGGGCAGGAAGAGGAACGTGAGGCTGAGCAATTGGAGGGGCCGGAGTTGGTGCTGCCTGCATGGGAGCAGGGGCAACTTGGGCGACTGGGGTGGTCTGCACGGGCGCCGGCAAAGGAGGAGGAAGTGGAGATGCAATGGGAAGTTTCGGGTCGGGGATGGGCATGGTGTTGGGAGGTGGCAAAGACTGTTGCAAGTGCTGTTGCAATGGCTCCTGCTGAAGTTGCTGTTGCTGAAATTGTTGCTGCTGCTGAAGTTGCTGTTGCAGTTTTTGCTGATGTTGCAATTGTTGCTGTTGCTGGATTGTATAGGGTGAGGCTGTCTCCTGCCTCATTATCGTACCCTGACTGGAAGGATCTACTACTAGGCAAGTAGCAGCCTGCTGTTGCGGATCCAGCGGACGACCGTTGACATCAGTATAGACAGACTGACTAGCCAGAGGTGGAGGTTCATTTGCATAGCGAGGAGATGCATGTTCCATACTGTAGTGAGCAGGAGACATATCTCTGGACGGTCTGCGCTGACTGTCAGGCATCATCTTCGTAACACCAGATTCTCTGTAAGACCGATTCAGTTCATGAGTCGGAGTAGACGGAGGAGGAGGTAAACTTGATGGCGGGGCTTGAGGTCCTCCTCTTCCACCTTGAGCTTGATCCCACCCAGCACGAGCCAAGGGTGCCAGACCAAAATGAGAGCCTGACCTACTGAGCGGATGAGGGTGAGGTGGTGGAGCCTGGTGCTCAGGCCGATAAAAGCCCTCAGGTGCATGAGGAGTCATTGCCGGATCGTGAGGGTAGTAATCTTGGTGCGGAATGGATCCTCTGTGAGCCATGGCTGGTCGTTCGTAGGGGTTCAGGTCTGGCACAGAACCCTTCCTCGGACCCCCTGGGTAAATCTGTCTGTAGTCTTGGTAGGAATACGCGTCCCGCTTCAAATCCAGGTCAGGAGGATGCACCCCTGCGGGAGGCCCGTACCATCCTCCTCCCCCCTCTCCGTATGACAGAGAGCTTCGCCGGCCAGCTACTCTTGCCTGCTGCTCGTAGACACTCTCAGTCCTGTCCCACTGACCCTCATTCCCACCTAAAGTGTCCCAACTGTGGGAGCGACCGAGACTTAACTGTTTGTTGGTGACGAGCATTTGAGAAAAAAAAAAAAAAAGATGAAAAACAGAAGAAGTACCACACAAATGTGAAGTATTCCACTTGGAGCGACTCTCTTGTCTGGTTCAAGTCTTAGCAACAAAAAAATGCAACAGTTTTGCGGTTCCACCTCCTATCCGGCTGGAATATTGTATGTCCGTGCTATCAGGTGGCTCTACCTCCTGCTGATAGTCCTTGAATAATTAATCTCAGAGTATGCTGGTTTGGAAAGAGGACACCGCACATAAACACCACGAAACATACACACCCCGTACACAACCTACAAGTCTACGCCTTGAGCCACCAAATGTCGATTGAAAAAAAAAACAACAAAACAAAAAGAAAGGAGGGGCTAGGATGGGTTAGATGTAGGGACGGGCTTGTACTAATCCAATAGGATTTATCCCTGCCTTCTTTGGTACATTTTACTCGCTCTGCCGATTGCTACGAGGGATTACGACAAAAAAGCCCGTTTAATTCCTTTTTGCACAGTGACGTCATGTGAACCAGAAACGACTGTACGTGGGGACGGCGACGGCAACCGATCGGGCCAATAATCTACAGTCCAGCAGCCTCAGAGACCCCTTGCCCACCTCTGAAACGTCACCTACCTGACGCCGATGATGTGACTCCAACAGGTTTCAGCCGTCTGCTTCCCCAGCGGAGGGAGGGCACTCACTTACGACGTTATCGAGTGAAATACGGTTCCCTCCGCTAAGTCCCATGCGCTGTCAGTAAATGTCAAATCCACACTGATTGGACACTAATCCTCCGGGCCTCATGCTAGCTCCAAAGACTTCACGCAACTGCTGCTCGCCCGGTCCGGAAGCAACCCCAGTGTCTCTGTAGCTCATGTTCACTGCATTAATAGGAGTTACTGTACATAGGTTTTAAGAAATGTCTTAAATGGTGGATGAAATTTACAAAAGGTCTGGCTAATCTCGTAACCTGTGAGTATTGCTGTTCATTAATAGAAGTTACAGGATGATACATTTGAATTATGCCGTAAATTGTATTTTCCACTTTGAGTTGCTCTATAATCTGCATACAAAACTAAAACAACGAGGCAGGGCAGCGAATGAGGGGCAGGGTGCTCTTGTGTTCTATCTGTTAATTCGAAGCACTAATAGCCTCCGGCTCGGAAACAAAACAAAAAAACAAAAAAAAAACCAAACAACAACAGTAGAGGCATGTTCCAGTTGAAACAGCGTCCATGATGCTTGCAGGACCTGTGACGGCATTACATGTTACTCTATATTATAGTATTCTTTCATTAAACTCTTCTAAATATTCTTATTCCATATGAAGGTGAAATCGGAACTCAGAGCGGCTATTAATGAATGCAAACATGAAAAGGAAGAAGAGTCATTTGTCACCTACGTAAAGAAAAAAACCCCAAAAACTTTGATCGATTTTATTTCGCGGAGAAGGTTGTGTGTATTGGAGACTCGTCCATGAACTCTGTTTGGACTTATAACTAAAGTGGGCAGATTTAATCAATCCAAATATATACAATATTAAAGACATTGCTTTTAGTTTGAAACCTTTAACATCTCCTCATTGCTGGAGCCGCGGTTTGAAGCCTCGGCCTTGGCGAGCCACGCATATATGAATAAAAATGACCTGCTGACTTAAAGCGAATACAATACTGCCGGGGAGAGAAATACAAGTGTCTCCTATGCTGTCACGAAACAAAAGCATGCTCCGAATGTTAAACACTCATTTGACTTATGCGGCGGCGAGGGGCAGGAGCCGCCAAATGGAAATGGGACGATCGTACCAGTGTTGACTGTGGAAAATAATGCTGTCAGCAGGATTGTAATACATATTTAACAGACATTAGCTGCATGACTGGCATGCATGTGAGTCCCGTGAAACAGTAATTGTCTTTGAAAGCGTCACTGTAGAGGAAATAAAATGGGTGATTGAAGCTGGTGACAATCACACACTTGAACAGGGTAACAATATTCTGGACCACATTTATCACTAAGCACGCCTCATACTCGGCTTGAGTGAGTTGTGGCCTGAAGCAGGTCTTTGCAGGCCTTCTCGGTGCATTTGTGGCATTCGGGCAACTGCGGCTCTCCTTGCCCATGCGCAAGGGCGTTGCAGAACCTCAATAGCCCCATTCTTTTCCCCATTTCATTCGAGTGGCGATAAATATGAACCTCGCTCATCACGAAGACTTTGCCTAGCAACACATGCCACAAAAATCAACCAAACTTGAAAAACTCTCAAGTCAAGGTACATCTGCATTTACCTTTACTATGACTAATATCACCATGTGTTGCGGAGGATGGCTTTATCAAAACAAACACTGCCTGGAAAGCAGATGCAGCAAGGTGTAGGGTGCCAAATAAATCCATGATTATTAATGTAGAGAAAAACAGTAAAAAAAAAAAAAGAATCAGATATAACAATAATCATATCTTATTTGTTGTAGAACATACAAATGCAGGATACAAATAAAGACCCATGAGCTATGCCTTACCCCTAACAGACATCTGGTACCCTCTGCAGTTCAGTATATTACATTGCAATGTATTACATTTTAATTATCATTATTCATTTGGGTAAAAAGACACAAAATGACCCTTTTTTTCCTCCAAATTCAAATAAAGCGCTCTTAAGAAATGCGTCAGGAGGCATCTAGTATTCTATGCCATAGAAAATATATTTTTAAATCCAATATGAAAAAAAACAATCAAATGATTTGGTTTTTTTTTTAGGTTATTATAAAAACGCATTTTTACCCCTCTTTAAAAAAAATGCCTTAAACATAGACGCCTGTTGAGTGAACTGATGCCATCCACAACTACAGTCCTGGGATGTACAGTAATTGTGCCCTCTGCTGGCTGCTGCCCCCTACAGTGAACTCCAGGATGCCTTCTTGAGTGACTGAAAAATTACCCTTTTAATATGAATGATCATTTTGCTCATGCAAATGGCCATCCTGAATACAGGCTCTCGCCAGATTTCTAGGAAATAGTAAAGTTGTGGCGGTCGCAGCAAAAGCAAATCGACTTATAGTTTCCTTCAAAGCAGTTTTTCCACCAGTAATCCATCTGGGGGGTGGGGGGGGGGAAACAGCCTTGAGCTCAAACCATCGACGCAATAGGTCAATTTTATACTAAAGTGGTTATTTTGGAAAACTTAAGATTTGTATAGGAACCTGCAGCACAGAAGTGGAGCACACACCCAAAATAGCTGCGCAAACGCGACAGAACGCCGTGTGTGTTTTCGAAGCTCCTCCCTGCTGTTTTTCAAAGCTGGTTATGAAAAAAAAAAAAAAGGAAGGGGAGTGGGGTGTGGGCGGTGAGTGGATTTTGGTCCGGAGCCTGAAAAAAAAAAAAAAGCCCAGAGAAGGGGTGGGGGGAGTGGGTGGTTGTGGTATCAGAAAACCAGATCTCGCTCTAGTGACCTCATAGCAGAGGCTGGATGCCAATATGTGAGGATGAGGACGAGACGAGGGAGGAAGAATAGAAAAAAAATAATTTCTAATTTCTGTTGCACTTAGCCTGATTCGGGTCGTGACTGCGCTGGAGGTGAGATGTACACCTTTGAGCAGTGGACAGTTAATCTTACTTTTTTCAAAATATTCAACAATTATTACAATATTTACAGTGAATTATCTTTCATAATATATCGCAAAGGTCTTATCAGGATCTCGGGCGCAGGGCACATACAACAACCATTCACAATCACATTCACACCTATCGACAATTTTGAATCTTTATTGAAACCGATGCCATCCATCATTACATCAGATTACAATTTGTTTCCATTACTTATCTCCTATGTTATGTAGGAAAGAACAGTGCATCATATGATCGATTATGACACATCACGGGGTCTTCATCGTCGCTGTCGGATTTGCCAACTACAAAGTGTGAGAATCACCTCGACAAACTCTCACGGTTTTCTAAGTATGAAAATTAACGACCAGTCCCTTCGCTCTGGACTAATGCATGGGTGGGCAATGGTAGGCATTGGCGCTGTGGCCAAAATGCATGCTGGGAAAACAGATGGAGCAGACATAAGGAGGGAGGAGGGAAGTGATGCTCATGACAGGTGTTTGCCACGTTTCCCTTATTGCGGTTCGACTCCTCCTGGCATTTTATCAAAGGCACAACAGACGGAACACTTGTATGACACTAGGACTGTAAAAGAGTTAAATATAATACTTACTCGTGTGTGCCTCCAATATGTACCGCTGCGAAATAATTACAGAATTGACAAAGCTATTTCCGTCTCAAATCATCTTTCCCCATTGAAATGAATTGAAATGCTTTTAATTCGTCACAGTCCCCCATAAATCACAAACAAAAATCTTTGGCAACATGTTTAAAATGAGAAATGTAGCATTCTGCAATATAGTAATTTATTTGTGAAAAACCTATATTAGTCAAATAAAATTGAATTTAAAGAATTAAACAGTTTGTGGATCACGATTGCAACAATCTATTGTGTAGCACCTCGTGGTGTGTGCCAATGAGCGTGATTCAAGTTTCTTTAGGATGCTGAATAGGTACCGTGACTGTTGTTCAGATGTATTCCTCCGGTGGCATACCATTGGAAAGCAAGGAGAGGAAGAGTGAAGAAAAAAAAAGGTTAAAATCTGCCTCACCCTCACAAATTTTGTCTAGTCGCTGGCGCTTCACTTTGTGTTTGTCGGTCAGAGCCATGCTTTTAAGGTCTCGCGCTCTTCTCCGCCGTCACATCCAAAGTCGTCCAGTCCTCACTCTTTTGCCTTCGTGTTGTTCTGCGCCTAAAAAAAGGAAAACAATCGAGGGTTAACGAACGCGCTGCACATCATCGCGACAAAATTTGAACACTCGTCGCCTCTCGTTCCAATCAAAGTCGAAGTGTGGAGCCAAGTGCCACAGATTGACTGGAGAGCTCGAGGAAGAAGAGATTTAAAAAAAAAAAATGCGAGCTTGAGCGGTGCAACGGAGTAAACGAGGCATTCTCCTGATAAATTACGTTCAATGAGTGATGCGCCTCTAAAGAGCAATCTTCTAATTGGTTCCCGCTGAGGCCTACGGGGAGCCTGCGATGTCTTTGGTGGGGGGGGGGGGCAGATGGAGGAAAGGACACAAATGCACACACACAAAGGCGGAATGTGGGTCAGTTAGTCAGCAGATTGGATGTGGTTGCATCAGCAAAATAAAGACATATAAAGGGTGGAAGAGGAAGGGAGTGAATAACACGGCAGGGTGAGTCGAGTGTCGTTCATCTTCCCCCTACGTGTTTTTCTCCAAGACTCATTTCCTGAAGGCTGTAGTCTGGCCCGCTGCGCCGTTATCATGACATCTTTAACCGCGATTCTAATTGGGACGTTTAGCGGTGAGGCGCAGCAAAGCAATACGGCGGGATAGTAATGGAATTTTACGCGGCCAATTGCTGGGATGAGTTATCCTGCGTTCTGCAGTGCGGTCCTTTGCTTTGCCTGTCAGCTTTCCGTCCAAAAAAAAAAAAAAAAAAAAAAAAAAAGTGAAGTTAGTGTCAGGGAAACTGGAATCAGAAGTTCCTGTCTTCTGGGAAGTCATCCTAATAATCGTTTCAGCCTTAGCTACAGTATAATCATCAGAAGGATGAGCGATTTATGTTTCCACTGATCATTATTCTGTACCCAACATTTTGCAATATGTGGCTCAGTGAACATTCACGGCATTCTTTGACATCTGAGATGTGTGATTTAAGCATTCTTTTAATTTTCTTTTTAAACATTGAGCCCATACGGATGATTTGAGCAAGAAATGAACAGTTACCGTAATTTCCGGTCTATAAACTGCGACTATTTTCCCCACACGCTTTCAACCCTGCTGTTTATCCAGTGATGTGGCTAATTTGTGCATTTTTTCTAACGGGCGCAAGTGGGCACTCGAGCGGAAAAAGTAAGAGTGACACCCGTGGAATATATGTGCCAAGGAAGTGACTTTTACCGTTAGCGTGAGTACTTTGTCCTCTTAGCGCTGCGCTAGCATGTTACGGCCGTGTCTCAGTGATTTTTACCAGTATGTTTTTTTTTTTTTGTTTGTTTTTTTTTTTTTTTTTTAAATCAGCCCTGTTAGCCCAGGTCTAGGGTTAGCATTAACGCGGCGGTGCTAGTGTTAAACTCTCTGTGTACCGTTTTTCTTTGTAAATATCTCGTGTTTCAAATGTCGGTTTCAATGAGGGCACTTGCAGCTTTTACACGGCTGCAGCCTATGTATGTACCAAATGGTATTTCCTTTACAAATGTACTGGCTAAGGCTTGTAACGAGGTGCGCTCTGTAGGCCGGGAATTACGGTATATCTTTAATGTAATCTTAATGATTTGAGATTGAGTCTGTTTGGCCCCAACAATTTACATTATGTAATTGATAAAGATTAATATCTGATTCATTGAGACCACTGATTGAAGAGTTTCCTTTGTGTATTTCTTTCCAAAATGAGGAAACACCCTGGTTCAGACAGTCTGCCGCAGCAACATTGTCTAACAAAACATCTTTGTTTAGGCATTGTCCGATACCAGTCGGGTTCGTTCTCAATGACAAACATTAAAGAAGTGATAAGAAACATGTAGCAATTTCATCTTTGATCATTGCTGGTTGTTTCTGGTTCCCACAACAATAACCTCAGACTCACACTGACTTAATACACACACAGTAGCGCGCTAATGATTAGCCTCAATCTCTCAGTACAGTGTCGACACTCTGCAGTTCATCATGTGTGGCAGGGAAGTTGCCCCAGTCAACAAGGTTGCAAAGGAATACTGCAACAGCATCACAAAGCGACTGCTTAAGAGGTGATGATTTATACAGCAAAAAGTGCAACGTAGCAGAAAAAAAAAAAAGAGGAGGCGAGGCGGTGAGGCGAGGCCACTTTTACTTTGCTCTCCGCTCATTAAACGAGCGAGTCGGGGGGCTCCGAGGGGCCCGTAAAGCCGTCGTTCAAACGAATGATTTATACCTTCCTCCTTCTGCCTCTTTTTGCGGGCCTCTCTACCTCCAGCTGACAATCGTAAGAGTTTGCCGTTGCAACATCTGTCAGTCACTTCACTTTCAGGACGTCTTCGCTATAACAATACAGCATTGAATTTTGCGTTTAAATGGGCACAATGCGGTGGAACAGATGGATGACAAGGTGAGAAAAAGACAAGCAGAAACTCCAGCCTGACTGTCTACATGCAGCATTAGCTTTAGCATTAGCATCACATTTATCTTAAAAGCCACAAAATGTCAAATAATTTGCAGTATTCAAAACAAATTTTATTTTTTTTTATTTTCTTTTGGGCTTTACTTGTTGGATACTAAACAAACTATGATTCCCCCCCCCCCCCGAGCATTCATTTCTATCATCTTCAACAGATTTAGATTTCTTTACGGATGTAAAATAAGTGTTTCAACATCAAATATATATATATATATATATATATATATATATATATATATATATATATATATATTTTTTTTTTTTTTTTTTTTTGTCCAAACATATGTAAACACAAGTCGACATTTAAAGTATTCCTCAAACTACACGGCTCAGTTGTTGTGGATATGTAACGTTGCACTCTGTTCTTTACAAATGAAAAGTGGTGCAGGTGAGGCAAGGCGACCTCAGCAAAATATTAGCAGCTTGGAAGCAAAAACCTGAGGTCAAACGTTTCCAGCATAAATCCCGGCGTTTGCAACTTATAAATGTGCTCCATACCCTTGAAAATGTTCACCGTGATTGAGTCCGGACTCCTTTCTTGTTAACTACAAGTAGCTCCTCTCTCTTCACAGTTATGTTGTTAGTAGAAGCAGCGCATGTCAGCAGGGACACACTTTGAAAACGCTAATATATTTTTTTTTTTCCCAGAACGTAGCAACAACACAGCATGACACCAAACAACAAACTTTCAAGATCCTTTACGTTCCTCCTTCGGACTTTCTAGCCCGCTCCAACTTCTCTTCACATCAATTCTAAACGGCCGGAAACTGCGGCACGTGTAACTGCTGACTCGGGTTAATGCGCATTTTACAATAATGCATAAGTCACAGACAAAATGCATAATGGCGACATTATCGCACACTGCAGACAAACTCATCGGGGCTCGCGGCCCTCCTTCTCCCCGTGCAGCTCTTTGCTTATAATGAACTCAAGCAAAGTCCCGCCATTAAAATCTCAAGCAGAGTAATTGGCAATTTACTTTCTCCACAGCAAGATTTAATAACGCGGACTGATGAAGCCTTACGACACGGCGCTATTTATTGGGATTAAATAAAAGGCAATATTGCAATATTTTCAAACTCAACGCCCAGTTGTTGGTCGGCTTCAAAAATCTGGTGCGCTTGCGTGGTTTGGCACTACGTGTTGACCCAGTTAACAAATAGCACTTGTGTGAAGTTCCGTGCCAAAGCAACCAAGATTTTCCCGGAATGTCATGAGTCTGCCAAGAGGGAGGCAGGTCTGACACCACTAATCTAGTTAATTTCAATAAAAATGTGCATGCACATCAATCTCAATGTAACAAGACAATCTTGAAATAAATATGTATCTCTAAATAAGAAATATCGTAGCTAGTGTTTAGCATTTGTGCTTGTCCTTTTGTCCCTTTTCCATGTAAATGAAATACACCGCACACACAAAATAGCAATATCGATTTCCTCAATAGAGAATATTTTATTTCATAATTTTTATTTTATTTGATTGCTGAGGTGAGGAATCAGCCCAGGACTACACGACAGAACTTGGTCAATGACCTGAAAAGGGCTGGGACCACCGTTAACAAGGTGACTGTTGGTAATGCACTCAAAGGTCATGGCTTAAAATCATGCACGGCACGGAAGGTTCCCCTGCTGAAATCAGCACACGTCAAGGCCCGTCTTAAGTTTGTCAAAGACCATTTGGATGACACAGAGGAGTCATGGGAGAAACTTTTGTGGTCAGATGAGACCAAAATGGAAGTTTTTGGTCATAATTCCACTAACCGTGTTTGGAGGAAGACGAATGATGAGTTCCATCCCAAGAACACCATCCCTAATGTGAAGCATGGGGGTGGTAGCATCATGCTGTGGGGGTGTTTTCCTGCACATGGCACAGGATGACCGCGCCATTTATTGTGAGATTTTGGGGAACAACCTCTTTCTCTCTGTCAGCGCATTGAAGAATGGGTCATGGCTGAGTTTTTCATGTCAATGACCTGAAGCAAAAAACCAGGAAAACTAAGAAGTGGCTTCGTAAGAAGCATCTCAAGATTCTAGTGTGGCCTAGCCAGGCTCCAGACCAAAACCCAATAGAAAATCTTTTCCACAGCCCAGAAATCTGTCTGATCTAGAGAAGATCTGTGTGGAGGAGAGGGCCAAAAACCCTCCTGCAGTGTGAGCAAACCTGGTGAACAATTACAGGAAACGTAATTGGAAACAAAGGCTACTGTACCAAATATTAACATTGGTTTTCTTGGGTCTTCAAATACTTATTTGCAGCTGTATCACACAAATAAATCGTTTAAAAAAAAAAAAAAAAATCAGACATTGTGATTTCTGGATTTTTAGTTTTAGACTATCTCTCTCACAGTGGACATGCACCGACAATGAAAATTTCAGACCCCTCCATGATTTCTAAGTGGGAAAACTTTCAATATAGCAGAGTGTTCAAATACTTATTTTCTTCACTGTACATACATAGAATAAGGAAGGCAAAGTCTCACAACAATGTCTTTCACTATGAAGAATAGAAAATACAGTTAATCTTCCAATAACGCATCGTTAGACAAGTTCAAAGTAGTCGCTCAGGATAATCCCCGTCTGATTTGCGTGCCTTTTTTTTGTGCAGAGAGGGTCGCGGGCATCAATTTAAATCGTTGAACTTAATGATCTTTTCCGCTGAATTAGCATGTGAGCACCTGATGCATATGCAACAATTATAAAAGCTCTTCAGTGGCAAATTAAGAGGTCGCGACGAGAGGGGCTGGGGTTCATGTTGAATGAGTATCGGTTCACTAGTTGACATGTCTGGAGAGCCCAAAACATGATAGGGAAACTTAATGAACACTCAGAGAGCAATTTGCGTTTCGGCGAAAACAAAATTATGCTTTAGTTTCACCACAACAGCAACTTCATTTTACGAATGTGGACGGGTAGCTAATTTGTGAGGTGCATGGAGATCACGAGTTTGCCCCCACCCCCCATTTAATTTTTCATAGGGAATCATTTCACACGCGTGAAATGAATCAGCGTCACGTGCGTCACTTTTACAGTAACTAGACAACTGTGAGACAGAAATTCACTTGTATCTATGCTCTGAGAGGAAAAAGTACTTTAAGCAAATGATGTGTCTATCAGACATACATCCCAGTCCTAGGCCAGAGGCTTATATTCACCAGAGACGAAACAAAAGAAGCGTCCACATACGGTTAGGCCACAGACACAACACTGGGGCGGGGAGAGGGGACAAGGGCAAAGACAGCTTAACTACAATTGAGAGAAAAATATGGCGGGGATAGTTTAGTAGCAGAGAAAAAGGTCAGCGATGAGACGTAGCAATTGAGAGAGTGAGAGAGAGAGAGAGGGAAAAAAAGGAAAATAAATGTGTTCTGGGAGTTATTTGAAACGTTCCGGTAGTTCAGACCTCGCCTTGGGCTTAGAGGACCTGAAAAGTTGAAGTTTATCATCATTTCACCTTGCAGTGCACGGTGAAGTAAAAACACTTTCTTTTTCTCTCCCCGCCGTGTGGACAGTCTGACAACGTGAGAAGCAAGAAAATAAGGCGGGAGTGTAAACGCCACTAACATGAAATGAAGGTTATCCATCGCTGCCAAAAGAGAGAGATGAAAGTCTGTCGCTTGCTAAATAGATAATGTAGTAAGTTGGCACGGGCATGTTATTAGTTTCGCTGTATACTGTGGTTTAAAAAAAAATATATCAAACAGACATGAATAAATAGTACGAGCTGGTGTTTTTGAATTTGTCTGCAGCCCTCATGAATCCAACGCCAACCAGTTTGGTCCCTAAAGTGCCTCCTTACCCATCAAGTATGAAATTAAACAACCAAGTAAAACTTTTGTGAGCTGCCCTTTTTGAAAAAAAAAAAATTGTCTGTGAGCGAGCCAGTCAGAATGTTGCGAACAGTGTCGTCACAATTCTGACGACGTAAATAATAACAAGACCCACGCCGAGTTAATCATCCAGCCGACAGCATCAAGCCGCGGGCATACTGCACGATCACGTCGACGGCAAAAGGTAAGCAGAGCTGCTTTGAGCTTGCCCTCGTCGCCGTGACCAAAGCCGTACTCCCTGTCGTCGTCTCAACAAAGCCGGCGGAGGTGAGCGGTCGCTCATTTTCTTGTGACAGGACCGCCCTCCCAAAACGTGGGAGGCTTGAAAACAAGCTGTAAAGTGTTCTCTAATTCTTGACCCTTTAGGTATTTGGACAAAAGACACATTGGGACTCTACTGCGCAAGCTATTGGCCTTATTGAGTCAGATAAAAATCAACACGGTTCTTACTTTCACAATGGAATATAATTATATTTTTAGCTATTCTAGAGCAGTAGTGGGGCAGAGAAAACATTTACCATCTCATTACTGCACTTGTATGAAAACAAATCCTATTAAAAGAATTCTTTAACTAATGTTATCCACGAGTTAACTGCAAATGAAAGAACAGCAATCACAAAATAGCACCTTAAAACTATATTTTGTTTCCCACCAACCCCAGACGACAGTGAGTGGAAGGTTTCTCCTGGGATCAGTGGAACATTAACCCACCCAAATCCTTTTTTTTTTTTTGTTCAGGATCAGGGATCAAACATCTTCAAACGTCTGCAAAAATCAAACGCGCCTTTGTGCGAACACGCTGACGAGCCGAAAACGGCGACCGTCCCGCTGTGATGGTAATGAGAATCAAAGAACGAAGCCCACCGCCAATACTCATATTCATAACGCAAATAGCTCAGGCGATAAAACATCAAAGAAAATCATCGGCCCGTCGCCCACTTTGTCAACAAAGAAGAGATGTTGTGCCATTTAATATCATGTACAATGTATGCACACCGTGCTGTGGTTTTTTTTTTTCTTTTTTTTTTCTAGCATATTCACTCCCCAATTCTCATTTCAATCAACCGTGACCCTCACCCTGTAGTTCAGGAGTCAAACATTTCCTTGGACATCTGCCATTTTTCCGTGTTGGACACGTGCCAGTGTTTATGCAAAGCAAAGAGGCCCTTGGAATACATTAAAAAAAGGAAAAAAAAGAAAAAGAAAAACACTGCCAAGGAAAGAGACTCAAGCTGACCGCAAGGATGAACTGTGGCATTTTGAAAGCAAAGTTGCGGTGATGACAGCTGAATTTGAAGAACCTCTGAATGCAGCGACCTTACTCCCTAGCATTGCCTCACGTACGAGCCATCCACCCGTTTCCTGTTCTGTTGTCCTCATTTGGGTCACTCCACGGCTGTTCTTGGGGGGTGGGGTGACAGACACCCAGGACTACTGGCCAACCAATCGTAGGGTACGTATGGACAAACACGTTCACACCTACGGACAAGTTCGACTCTTCACACCATGGTACCTTTTTATAATGCGTGCCGGGGATAGGACTGAGTCTTGCTGCAAATACCGAAAAAGTTTTTTTTAGAGACACAAGCCATGCTGGACTGGTTTTTTTTCGTTTGTTTTTATGTTTCGACTTGCGTTACGGGCACTGCATGACGCCTGTCACTCAACTCACTCCACGACAAGCAGATACAATGAGTGAAGAAATATTCCAAAATGAGTCTTCGAGTTGTTTAAGTGCCACTCCCAATTGAGGTTTATTCGAAAAGTAAGCATAAAACCGAAATAATTACTCCTTGTGCATTTAAAGCGACAGTTTGGCTTTAGACGGCTAGCATAAGGCTAACGCTAAATAGTGTTTATGTTGCAATTTCAAGAAATGGGTTGAAAACAGTGAAAACAACATGTAGTCAAACGAATGACATAACTCAGTCATATATTTATTCTTAACTCAAAACGACTAATATTAGTGCCGCACTGATATGCCAAGAGTGGTGTTGAGACTGCTCGATGAGCAAGATAACTGTCAGTCCTGTAATGCCCCCTGGTGGCCAAGGTGGAAACACGAAAAGGACCAGCACAATGGCCAATCAAATGATGCAGCGTAACAAAAACTGTCATGTCATGCCATCCAAGCCGCTTATCCTCACATGGATTGGGGGAAAGCTGGAGCCTATCCTAGGTAGCTTCAGGCCAAAGCCAGACTACACCCTGAACTGGTCGGCAGTCAGTCACAGGGCAGATATCGACACCATCACTGAGCGAGAATCGATTCCGCACCACTACACCATCAGTGACTCTTTTAACAAAAACATCTCCTTCACTGAGATTACTGCGTGTTTTAGAAATTCTAATAGTACTGAGTGATATTTTTCCTCATTGACATACATATTACAGCATTTTTTGTTGATTTTTGGGGAAGGGTGGAAAATTACATTGCAAAAACTCTCACAAAAAGTGGATGTACAAGTTTATTAATTATTCTGCTTTTTCTAACTTCTACTAACAACCCAGGTTAAACTGATCTGCATTAGTCCCCCAGTAAAGATGAGGGATCTCAACTGAGGATTCCCTGTATAAGTATTTTAAGATACGGCGTTCCTGGCAATGCCATCGCAGCGTCGGATCTCCGACGCTACATCACATCGCGTGTCGCGTTAAAGTTACCCATAAAATAATATTTATTGCTACCAAAGACACGTTCTGTTAGCTTAACATGAAAATGCAGTGGCTCCGTTTGTTATTGCTTGAAATATGTAAGAACTTCAGCTCCAAATGCCATCTGTGATCTACAAAAACTGCGCTTTTTTTTTTTTTTTTTTAAATACATTTCAAGGATCTTTTCAAATACCGCGACTAGATAGGCAGTCTTAAGTTTATTCATGTTGTCAGAGAGTTTAAGTGGCTGCTCTCTCAGGGAAATAATTATAAGCGGGGGCGAAAGTGCTGGAGTTGTGAGGGATCTGTGAAATTGTTATGCTTACTTTTGATTAGCTCAACCGTGTCTAAATGTCAGTATCACCCCACGTCAAAAAAAAAAAAAAAAAAAAAAACACACATCTCTCTCTCTCTCTCTCTCTCTCCATCAGCGATATGAAGCAGAGCGAGGGAATGAAGTGATGCTCGGCGCAGTAGAGAGACAAAACGCAGGCCGGGCCTTGCTCGACATCTCTTTCAGTTTCCAGCTTCCCTGAGCATCAGCAGGATGCATCCGCCTGACACGAGTACATGTCAGCAGCCGCGCTGAAATAGAAACTCTTGCCGAGACAATACGAGGCCTTCCTCCTCCTCTTCCTCCACCTCCTCATGCCACCTCTCTCCTGAGAGGCTCAGACGCGAGAGAGTGGGCAGGAAGGAAGGAACAAAACACATAACAAGGGAGTGAATTAAACAATATGCATGCAAATGCTTTCGGCGCTCACTGGCCACCCACACAAACTGTTATTTTGCCTCGACAAAAAAAGTATATGCATAAAATTATGCTCAAAGTGGACACAGATTAATCAGTGGAGATTTAAAAGGGTGGGCTCGCAACCACGAGATACTGGGATTCGGATTTGCGTACAGTATTTCTCTTTGACTTACAATGAATTGGGAATTGTGCAAAGAATAAATGCAAGAACTTCACAAAATGTAAAATGCATTAACAGAATTGCTTTATTCTTTTGCCGTTTGATGTCACATGTACGGCACGTTCTAACACTTGTTACTACAGGTGTGCAGAGTACCCATGAATTGTACTCAAGTTAAAATATCCATCCATCCATTATCTACCGCTTTTCCGGGTCGGGTCTTGGGGTAAGTAGCTTCACCAGGGATACGCAGACTTCCATTTCCCCAGCCACTTCTTCCAGCGCTTCCGGAGGGACGCCGAGGCGTTCCCAAGCCAGCCGAGAGACACAGTCTCTCCAGCGTGTCCTGGGTCGTCCTCGGGGTCTCTTTCCGGCGGGACGTCCCCAGAACACCTCACCGAGGAGGCGTCCGGGAGGCATCAGAATCAGATGCCCCGGCCGCCTCATCTGGCTCCTCTCAATGCGGACTCGACACTGAGCCCCTCCCTGATGACTGAGTTTCTCACCCTGTTCTCTAAGGGAGAGCCGTGACACCCTGCGGAGGAAACTAATTTCGGCCGCTTGTATCCGGGATCTAACCACCTGTGAGAGGGGCCATAGGGGTCGGGTGCAATGTCAGCTGGGTGGTGGCCAAAGGCGGGGACCTTGGCGATCCGATCCCCGGCTACAGAAACTAGCCCTAGGGACATGGAAATTTACCTCTTTGGAGTTACCTACAATATTTGTCCGTAAAATAATTAAGTGCCGAGAAACTGGTGAGTAATATCCAATTACTGCTCAACAATATCATTTTAACTGAAACAATAATAAATACATTATAAAACAATGTAAATTAAACTTAATTCCCCATCAAGAAATTGTTTTAAATTCACTTTCTTCGTTTATACTCAAACGGCACATTAGGCAGCTCTGTTGTTTTTAACCAGATTTCGTGAGAATTGATTTTGGAAACATTGCTTCTGTGAGGTCGCAGACACTTTGTGTGCGGTCAGCCGACTGCCTGGCGTTCGATTGGTCAAACGGAGTCAAACGTCAAGAGCAATGCTGCTGGAATAGTGGAACAGAGTCATATGAAAGCACCCAAGGGTCTCTCTCAACAAATTAAAATGGAATGATCACGCAAGCAATAAGAGTTGAATAAAAGTAGCTAGTGCAATGAAGCTCCGGCTAATGGAACTAAACTAGTAAAAGTAAAAACCATTTTGTTTCAAAATACTCTGACAAGGACAATTTAACCAAAAAAAAAAAAAAAATGAATTAAACAATCGTAATGGCGGTAATGTAGCGCCTTTCCACGCACCTCTGCTTGTTGCTAGGCAACGCAATCATAATGTTTTGGCTAGGATGTCCGCCTCAGTCAAGAGGTTCTGGGTTCCAAATTTCAGATCAGGCTCACCTGTCTTAAGTTTACTTATTCCCCCCAACATTCGCAACAACATTTTTATTATTATTTGTTGGATTCATTCATAACGTCAATTGTATATAGGTGTCAATGGAAGTGTGAACGGGTTGTTTGTCCAGTTTTGTCCTCTCGCTCAAAGTCGGTTAGGCTCCAGCTCACCCACAACCCAAATGAGGACACAGCCAGTAGAAATTGAATAGATGGATGAATGCATATTTGAGAACAAAACATTTAAAAAAAAAAAAAAAGGGGGGGGGGGGGGACAGAGAGTCGTCTCCAACCTACACGGAAGCATGTTCCGGCTACACGTTAATCTTTCGTAAACCTCTACCCGACGGATGTTTTTTTTGTTTGTTTTTTTATGTGCATTGTTCTCAAATGAGTTCATTGCCTATTTTAGAAAAGAAAATAAACAGAGAGGTTTACGTAGGTTAACGTGTGGCCGCGACACGCTTCCGTGTACGGGGGCTCAAGCCTATCTTAGCTGTTTATTTACTTTTTTAAAATACGCATTGGACTCATTTGAGAACAATGCATATTTAAAAAAAAAAAAAAAACATCTGTCACGGAGAGGTTTACTGAAGTTTAACGTGTGGCCACAACACGCTTCCACGTTCACGAGCCGTCAAGTTTTTTTTTTCCCCAATCATAGTTAATGAATGCGAGTTTGTGTAAAACCAGGGGTCATTTATTTAAATATTGGTATTTGTATTGAAAAAATCTGAGTGGCTCCATCGCTATGTGGGATTTATTATTGATTGAGAACAGATCCAGCGACAAAGTATTTGTATGCGTCCAGACTTTTCTACGCTTCCAAACTCTTCCGTGTAAATCTTGACGACTTACTCACCAGATTCATGTGTAGATCCAGTTGTCCAACACAAGCGGAATCGGGTTAACAGTGCACTTTCTTATCGGCAAAAACATTGAATTTGGCATTAAATATGGGTCATCTATGCCGAGTGTCTCTCATTTTTCCACGTACCTTCGTTTATCATCACCTTCTAAATGTTTAACGGTATCAGACAAAACTCTGGGCGTCGTGCGATAAGACATATTTGCATGCCGTCTCCAACCGACTTAGCATTGGACAATGCTTTGTTAGACTGTCAGTAAACCCAGTCACGTTACTTTGGTGACGTAGGTGCACAAGCTCTATAGGCAACAGCAACAAAAAAAACCTCACAGGATGATGAGATCCAGTGGCGCAACCACAACCCGCTCTATTGTTAAATTGATCCAAGCTGTTATTACCTTTGTACTGTAATGTCATTACATTGTGCAGATCAATCTAAAAAAAAACGTGTGCCGTGATCATCTGAAACATTCAGCCTATTAGTTCCTCTCCGTGTGACTGACTCCTCCAGTAGGTAACATTCATCCATGAGTGCATTACGAGCTGTCAGCCTTACCGCTTTCCTCGCAACGCTCACAATGCCTCTGCCCTCACTCAGTAAGCGCACGAGCTGCATTCAGGTGGCGCATCACTTCGTTTCCATCTCGTCGGCGGCCGGCCTCCATGTTAATGCAAGCCATTAGCAGCACTTTGGAGGGAAATGGCTTGTCGTTAACGAGGAGCGCATGGGAGGTTATTAAGTGGTTTGAGCAAACTCCAACTGTCATAAATACCAGGAAGAGTAAATATCCACACCCCATCACCACCAGTCATAGTGAGTTAATCATGTGCAGAAATGTTAATCCACAAATTCGCTATTAGTTGCCGTTAGACGGAGAGTGATCAAAAATCTTGAGACTCCACGGAGGCAATTACGCTACAGCGATGCTAAATGAAAACGGAAAAGCGCCGGTGTCTTCAAGCCTGTAAATGCAAATTTTAGCAAAACGGCTCCCAAAGGGACATTGAAAACAGCACAGTTATTGCTTCCGTGGAATGCCGCATTCCAGAAAACCAGAAAGTAGGACCTTTAATGGGTAAAAGTGGTTTGGCAAATCAATGCACGCTGACATCCGCAATGGCGTCGTCCATCATGAATGTAAAACAGAAATTACAAGATTATATATACCACATTTATCAATTTTTAGTGCTTATTATACAACAGATCAGTAATGTGGTTTTCAGTACAACGTACTTCAAATGACACCCTAAAGGGTGGGCACACATACTAAGTGACTTTTCTTCCCCAAAATTGCTCAGATAACAGTCGGTCGGGGCAATAATCATAATCGTTAAACCTGTTTGATGTTTTCGATTGCGCTATGCTGAGTGTTTGTAAAAAAGCGTCTTTCAAGTCATTCCTCACAATAAAAAAAATCACCACGAATGAAGAATTTGCAACCACACTTTTGTCTCCAGATAAGACAGGCAGTCTTTTCACGAAGCATGAAATTTTGTGGAATTCTGAAATGGAGCAAGCTACAGCTGTCGACAAAATGGCTTCACTTAGCCGGGATGAATATTTTGGCTCATACCCGCCGACAGAGACTGCCAGCGCCTACAAAGACGTGAGGATCACAGCATCCAGCGTCTTTTATCATTGCGGAGAATCAACCACCTGCTGCTGGCCACATCCACCAGGCCCAAAACTTCACAGCCAGGAAAAACGAGAGGAAAAACAGCCGCTGAACATTTGTCAAGCGCGCCAAATCCATTCAGCACACAGAAATGTTTGAAGTGTCTTAGCGCTTGAAATGTGAAGATAGCGCGCCGGCTCAGAGAGGTGTAAAAGTGTTCGCAGTACAGCTATTGAGACGACAAAGCTCACGGTGAAATCCGCTTCGAACTGCTAAAGCATTGAGAACGTCGTTTAATGGTCCGTGTCACTCGGAACAGGCTTTACTGGATGAATGGCTGCAGTGCTCGCAGTATTACAAATGAAAGCCGAGACATTTGCCAAGTGCAAACAACGCTAATTTGGATGGGAACCTGGGAATTTGGATCACGACAACACGACCAATTTGTCCTCAGGCCATACTACATGCCATCCAAATCTGATATCGTTTTTGAGTTATGTTGGTAACAAACATCCAGTCGGAGGTCAAATCAATCAATTTGTGGTTGGATCATACAAAATACCACCCAAATTTATTGTCAACTTTTTGAGATATTTTGGTGACAAACAAACATCCAGTCTGACTGAATATAAAAACAGACCCTTCTTCTTTTTCTTCTTCTTCTTTCGGCTTGTCCCAATATGGGTCGCCACAGAGTGTCATCTCGTGCATCTTTCTCTCTAACACCCACTGTCCTCGTGTCCTCTCTCACAACATCCATCAACCTTTTCTTTGGTCTTTCTCTCGCTCTTTTGCCTGGCAGCTCCATCCTCAGCACCCTTCTACCAATATACTCGCTCTCTCGCCTCTGAACATGTCCAAACCATCGAAGTCTCCTCTCGAATCTTATCTCCAAAACATCCAACTTTGGCTGTCCCTCTAATGAGCTCATTTCTAATCCTATCCAACCTGCTCGCTCCGAGCGACAACCTCAGCATCTTCATTTCTGCTACCTCCAGGTGTGCATTCTGTTGTTTCTTCAGTGCCACCGTCTCTAATCATACATCATGGCCAGCCTCATCACTGTTTTATAAACTTTGCCCTTCATCCTAGCGGAGATTTCTGTCACATAGACCACCAGACACCTTCCGCCAACTGTTCCACCCCGCTTGGACCCGTTTCTTCACTTCCTTACCACACTCTCCATTGCTCTGTATTGTTGACCCTAAATATTTGAAGTCGTCCACCCTCGCTATCTCTTCTCCCTGTAGCCTCACTCTTCCCCCTTCACCTCTCTCATTCACGCACATATATTCTGTTTTACTTCGGCTAATCTTCATTCCTCTCCTTTCCAGTGCATGTCTCCATCTTTCTAATTGTTCCTCTGCATGCTCCCTGCTTTCACTGCAGATCACAATATCATCTGCGAACATCATAGCCCAAGGGGATCCCAGTCTGACCTCATCTGTCAGCCTATCCATTACTACCGCAAACAGAAAGGGGCACAGCACGGATCCCTGATGCAGTCCCACCTCCACCTTAAGTTCTTCTGTCACACCTACGGCACATCTCACCTTTGTTCCGCTGTACTCATACATGTCCTGTGCTATTCTAACATACTTCTCCCCCACACCGGACTTGCTCATGCAGTACCACAGTTTCTCTCTTGGTACTCTCTCATAGGCTTTCTCTAGGTTTACAAAGACACATTGTTGCTCCTTCTGACCTTCTCTGTACTTTTCCACATGGCAAAAAAAATGAAAAAATAATCCAACAGTCTCCACCAAGGACAAACAATTCCAATCTGGATCAGCGGTAGGATATAAGATCTGTAACGTGATCCTAAGTGAATCCATTCATCCTTGGATCATGGATGGAATTTTTGTACTGCAGATATTGTTCATTTTCATGGACAAACAACTTTCACAACATCATTGGCTGAGAACTAAACCCATGCTGCTTGCACCGAAGTCAGGCAAGTGAACCACTAGACTATCAGTGACCATTTCTGGAGCGGAAGATACACGCTAGTCTACATCGTCTCTCCGCTGGCATCAAAGGTATAAAATTATCTTTTAAAAATGTTTTATAGGGTTGAGGTCAGAGTTTTGTGTGCTTCCACAAGTGATCCAAGCATTCCTTTACGGACCTTTCGTGTACAGTACACTGGGGCCTTCTCAAAACAAAGTTGAATGTATAAAATCTTCCAAAACTATAAGACTGATGGGTGAATTTAAGATGTCTAGCTCAACGCCGATTGATTAATTAATCAAGCAGCCATTTGTAGTACACTTGTCCATAAAGTTCTCTTTGATTTTGCATTTTCCCATGCTATTTTCCATCCTTTGATACATCAAAAGACTTGACAGGAGCCACCACATTCATCGTGAAGTGGCATGTGATGCGTTTGCAGCTTTCATATCGGAACACGAGTACACCGTGGGGACGCCAGAGGAAGTTCAACTCCCACCAGAGTGGAGCACGGCAGATGAGGGGAGGGATCAGTACTGCAAGCCGGACTGAAGGTTCCGGGAAAATCACAGTCACACTAACGAATTAGATATGTGACAGCAGAGGGGAGAGAACATTGTAGAATATTGTTTCAGAGGAAAATTCATTCATTCATTCATTTGATGGTGCAGTTACATCTTCATAAAAAAACCACTAAACTGAAAGGAAAAATTTCCACACTTGTTTTCTTCATTTTTGGGGGGTACATTGCTATTTTGTATGTCACCATGCGCATTACTTCCCTAAAACGTTATTTTAATTACACATCAAACTAAATTACACTACAATATTAAATGCAACAATTTCCTGATTCCTCAGTTTACCATTGTTATTGTACTTTTTCTTCCTGATTGGCAAGTAATGACATCGTGATTACGGGTTATACAGAATTGGAAAGCACTTGATAGCCTCCAAATGTGTTTTCATACGCAGCGATGCCACAAGTGTACACGGTAATTTTTCCCAGGAAAATTGGGTTCAAAGGTTAGAAGGCTCGTAGCGTACATCAACATTGATATAGCGTGATCATTTCTCAGTCTATCGCTCGGCTAATCGTTGTTGAACGTGCCGTCTGCACATCACGTATGATCCTTAATAATGCACAGGGAACGCTTTCACAACCTGCCACAAGACTTGGAGACTGTTTATTTTCTGTTTAGGCTAGCAATGAAGTTCAATCGGATATCTTGAGTTGACGTCGTGTGTGAACAACTACAGTTGCTACCGGTTTTCCGTCCTTGAACAGAGAAGCTTTATGTGTCACAAGTGGACACACCCATTGACTAATTCCAGAAACCCAGAAAGTCTCTCCTGAAATTGTTTCACTTTAACTCCCGTCTTTATCTAAAGTGGAGAGTAGTAGCACTAAAATATTTACTTGCACACTATTTTCAATGAGTTCAAATTTCAAATTCAATTTGTAGTAGAAAACATATAAGTATCAAAAATCACAGGCTGTTGTGTTACAAAAGATGATTTTTTTGCTCGTCATCGGGTTTTACTGTACAGTACTGCTACTATCTGTTGCGGATAGAAAAAATATGAATGTGAATACAAAAAAAGTGACAAAATAAAAAAACAAGTACACTCCTTCAAAAAGGTATATAATTGCCTATTATTCCCTAAATATACTACAAAGTGAGTGAGTTTCTTTCGACTTGTCCCTTTCGGGGTCGCCACAGCGTGTCATCTCAGATGAACGCACATATGTTTGGCACAATTTTTACGCCGGATGCCCTTCCTGACGCAACCCTTCTCAGGGAGTGGATGCCCCCAGTGGGATACGAACCCACATCCCCTGGTGTACCAAACCAGTGCTCTAACCACTGAGCTACGGGGCCTCCCCCCTAAATATACTACAAAGTAGGACCATGAAACTCTTTGATCATTTCAAGCTTATTTTACATAAAATTACATACTTGAAAATAAATGGCTTCCATTGAGAATATGCACTGGAAGTGTACGTGTTCACTCACTTTCAGCCAAGAACCCTTCGCAACATCTCCTGTGAGAACTCAACCACAAATACACACAAGAGACCCCAGGAAAGGGACCGAGCCCAGCTGCAAACAGCGAAAAACTGAGTATTTGACATCCCTCACCCAAATAAAGGTTTGAATTTTTTCTTTAGATGGCACAAAGCACTATTGGTGTTTCAACGGAGCTCCTCATCTCACTTTTTACACGGTTCCTTGGCACCAAGCTGACAGACGACGGTAACAAAGCGCTACTGTTATTTAAATGAAACTACTCAATTCCCTTCAAGTGCATAAATCCATGAGTTGTGAATGACAAATAATGCAATTTTTTGCAGGTCAGTCTCAAACAAAGTCATTGTCTGTGTGTCAAGCCCACCCCACCCCACCAACTTTGACATTTTGACTTTCTCACGCAGACATATGCGCTAAATTCCAGCCGTCTTGTGACAATGGCCAGAAGGGGAGACAGCAGATGTCCTTTGCCAGCAGCACATCTGCATGCAGCCTCAATCTCCTCCCCTCTCAGTGTCCAGACAATAGCACAGCCCCCCCGCGCGCACCCCATCCTCCTCTTACTTCTGCACTTGAAGAAGCTTGCTTCCACTGGAACCTCCAAAATGCAGCAATAAAAATGAGAATTCCAAGAGCTGCCCGGTTGCAACCACAAGAAACGTGGGGATGATCTACTTTTATAGTTCCACTCGCAGGTGCTCACATGCATGGTTGAGCCGCTCATTAGTTTCATGATCACTGTGGGAACATTAAGTTCCAGATAACTTTTACTTGCCTGTGCGTGTTTTTTTTTTTTAAACCTACTAATTGTGACAACATTCCGTGTGACGCCGGTGAGGAAGTGAACGCAACACGGTGTAGTTGGACATAGCCTCGGTGGATTTCGACACGGCCGTGGCGCATGCACACACATATGGCATACATATGAACATTGTTTGTTCGCTCTTATCGCAACACAACTCAATTCCTACCTCCTGGTGGATGCCGAGTGACAGTGAAAGCGTCGTATTCAGGAGCAGCATCGCAGGCTACACGCTTTTCAAATCAAATCGCCTCGGATTTGGATCATAATCCACTTTTCTCTTTTTTTTTTTTTTTTAAAGGAGAGGAATGTCAACACAAACTTAATCCCGATTCCCACCGCCGCTGTTTGGCGCTTCAACGCAGCCCCGGAACGCGTCCTGTTGTGGACTTAAATGCAACGTAAACAATATCCCTGCCCTTCTTCTTCTCCTTCTTTCTTCTTCGGTCCCTCCTGCCAGGATTGAGAGGTGCGTATCACTTTTTTTTCCCCTCCCCTTCCTTCCTTCCTCCTCCTTCTTCTCTCTCGCTTTGTGAATGAGGCGGGGCCATTTGCTCACTAGTAAAACACACGCACACGTTCAAACGTATTTTTCTTTTTTCTTTTTTAGCCTGTATAATATTCGAGTACAGCCAATTGGCGGTCGTGTAATTATTAGCCGACTAGCATAAAAACTGGCAATTGGCTTAATGTACGAACGCTGGACGGTAGCAGGCAACGCTATTCAACTCAGTTGAGCAAGTAGTGAAGTAGTCTAAAAAGACACTTCAAGTTGTTTACTGTCACAATAAACATAATACAAAGAGAAATACAATTTTGTATTGATTTGATAGGTATTTTACTAAAACCAGGAAAATGGCCGCCATTTTGGCATGCTGGATCGGCACAAATCGCGTCATCTCATTCTTTCGTGACAGATAATTCTTGTTTTTTTCCAATTACGTATTTTGGGAAATCCATTTATCATTAACAATTTCCGGGCAGGGGTTGCAAATTTGCAATAGGTTTCATATAATTGAAAATTTCAAGTCCAGAGTATCGTTTTCTGAAAGTATCGGATTTTTCTCTCTGCAAAATTGTATCTGGTCCACAGAGGGTTTGAATGAGATTTTCTGCGGGTTTACCAAAGATGAAAATGTTCCTCGACGACGCCGTTGAAAATCACGTTCATTGGATTCATAGATGATTTGACAACAATTAAGTATCCAAAGTTTTGATACACAGTTAACATTTTGTTGTTGTCATGGTGATGCACTACGCAGTTCTCACACCACAACTCGTCTCTTCTCACGCACTGAACAAAGCAAACCCCCCAGGATCTTTTTGTTGGCATGCTGGGTAAGGATATGACTGATCTATCCATCCATCCATTTTCTTCGCCGCTTATCCTCACGAGGGTCGCGGGGAGTGCTGGAGCCAATCCCAGCTGTCAACAGGCAGGAGGCAGGGTACACCCTGAACTTTCTGCCAGCCAATCACAGCACACAACGAGACAAACAGCGACACTCACAATCACACCAAGGGGCAATTTTGAGTGTCCAATTAACGTTGCATGTTTTGGAGATGTGGGAGGAAACCGGAGTGCCCAGAGAAAAACCCACGCAGGCACGGGGAGAACATGCAAACTCCACAGGCGGGGCCGGGATTGAACCCGGGACCTCAGAGCTGTGAGGCCAACGCTTTACCAGCTGATCAACCGCGCCGCCAGGATATGACAGAAAACAAAAAATTTATAGTTTTGGTTTGAACTATATCTTTTGTGACCCCAGTCCCGAAACCTTCCTGAAACCCCTTGGATACCAGTGTGTTTGGTACCAGCGCCTTCATTTGGCACTAAAGACTAAAAAACATTAATACTGTACGAAATACAATGTAACGGCACGCATCTGTGCTACATACTGAGGAGCACTTCGGAATCTTTATGAAATATTTATGAAATATCATGAACAAAAAAAAAATGAAAATGTAAGAAAATTGATCATACTCATCATAGATGCTGAATGGTAAATGTAGGAATGTGTGCAGATTGTTACAGATGTGTTTTGCTTGTTGAACTAAATATCCAAACGATATAAAAATGGCCATGTGATTATGGACCACCCACACTGGCCCAGTGGGGACAAATTTGTAAATCAAAATGTTGGAAGAAACGGTCCCATTTTTAGTATAGTTCAAGTTACATCAGCCAACATTTATGATTTTGAAGGCCCGGAAAGAATAAATTGACATGGCAGCATAAAGAGGTTGAAATCTGATTGGGCAAAATAATTGCATAGTGAAATAAAATTAAAATGAAGAAAAACTACTACTTTGAAGACACTTGATTAAACAAAGACTAATATTTTGTAACAGCTATATGCATTTTTAATCCAAAAGAGAAAAAAAAGATACCAGTATAGATCAGATATGTGACTTAACCTTGCTCTCTTTTTGCAAATGATGAAAACAACACACATTTTCTCACATATTTATCTGGAGAACGGGAGAAGATTAGCGATGGGCAAACATAGACGGCATTTCTGCAGCCATAGATGTTAATTCTCCTCTCACAATTTCTCCCGGAGCAAATGCGAGCGCTTGACCTTTTTAAAATGCAACACAATTCTTGGACTTCAGAGTGTAAGCTCATGATGTGCGCCGCTAAATCTGAGGGACTTGAACGCACGCCGGCAGAGAGCCGCATGCTTTCCCGCCTGCTAATGCCGCACCTTGCTGATGGGGGGCCGAGGGTTATGGTAATTTCTCGAGACGGGGTGGTTGTTATAGTGCACTCTGCTTTAAGCGAGTCTCCTAAGCTTCAAATGACCTTTCGGTTGAAGATGAAATGTTTTTCTTGCTGGTGATGAGGCAAAGAAACAGGGATTGGAAGATCTCAATTCATTTTTAGTTTTTGTTTTTACCGGTTCTTAAAAGCAAGAATAACTTAACCAACACAAGAATGTAAACATTATACCAAAAATAGAAACATTTACATTTTACTGTAGATTTATTATATTTTTGACAGGATATCAAATTATAAATTGCATAGCAATCGCTATTGCCATGATTTTATATGGACTATTTTTTATGTATTCTATATATAGTATATTTAGTATTAGTGTAGTATTATTTTTTTTCATCATTATTTAGTTGTGTTCTATTTGTATTATTAGTTGACAGTATTATTTTACCCTGGTCTTTATTACTATCATCATCAATATTAATAATATCTATTAATATTTTTTCAATGTTCATTTATTTATTTTAAATACAAATATTTATTTTTCATTAATCAAACAGAAAAGCACTTATGCAAAAACTTTTACTAATTCACAGCAAGGAATAAATTGTTAAATATTTATACCTTGTAATATATACTGTGATGTTACATCATAGATAATAGACTTAACTTGCGTTACACGCAAATTTTTTTCATTAATTAATTGAGCGCAAGTAATGCATAAATTTGCAAATATTTATACAGTACCACATCACATATCTTGGTGTTATTTCATAGACATAACAGATTTTCATTTATGGGTGTCAGATTACCTAACACTAGTATGCTAAATATTTAATACCAAATTAAACAATGAATCGGCTGTATATAATTTAGAGGCTTCAAACTGAATTTATACGAGCTCATTTCTATCATCTCCGCGTGACAAGTGCATCCATCTTTTTTCAAACTCTC
The DNA here is from genome assembly GCF_019802595.1 of Syngnathoides biaculeatus. Lineage (NCBI taxonomy): Eukaryota > Metazoa > Chordata > Actinopteri > Syngnathiformes > Syngnathidae > Syngnathoides > Syngnathoides biaculeatus. The sequence continues at coordinate 7,049,987 of NC_084651.1, read as the reverse complement.
GGGTGGCATTCGTGACAGAGTGCGCCTCGTGTCGTCTTTGTTTATAACGGCCCTAAATGTAATTATGGCTGCCACCTACATGCTAATCAGCATACAGCACACTGCGTTGGGATGTTAGAAAACAAAACACAATGAGCCAAGTATGCGATCCAGTGCCAAGATGAACCTCACGGAGGCTCCTCAAAGGTCTTTTGAGATTTTCAGGCGGCGGCGGCGGCGAACGGGAAACAGCCGAGGTGTCGTGTGGCGACACGCTAACGGGATGTTATCTTGTCCCCTGGGAATAAGATCCTCACATTCTTAGATTTGGAACAAGGTTGCAAAACCTCTCACTTGTCAGCTCAATACACGTACCACAGGAAAAAAAAATCCATCCATTTTTTTTTTACCGCTTATCCTCAAGAGGGTCAGGGGGAGCGCTGGAGCCTATCACAGCTTTCATCGGGCAGGAGGCGGGGTACACCCTGAACTGCTTGCCAGCCAATCGCAGCGCAGATAGAGACAAACAGCCGTACTCACAATCACACCAATTTAGTGTGTCCAATTAATGTTAAAAACTGGAGTGCCTGGAGAAAAGCCACGCAGGCACGGGGAGAACGTGCAAACTCCACGAAGGCGGGGATGGAACCCGGGTCCTCAGAATTGTGAGCCACCGTGCCGCCACAAGTCAGTATTTAAGAGGGGAAAAAAACGTACAAGTATAGTCGTACCTTGACTCAAGAGGTTAATATGTTGTGACCAAGCTGGTAACCTGTTTTTGAAGAGCTCTATAAATAAAGCTGTAAAGCGTTGGCCTCACAGTTCTGAGGTCCCGGGTTCATTCCCGCAGCCGCCAATGTGGAGTTTGCATGTTCTACCGATGCCTGTGTGGCTTTTCTTCAGTTTTTAACATTAATTTGACACTCTAAATTGCCCCTAGGTGTGACTGTGAGTGCGACTGTTGTCAGTTGCCATGTGCCCTGTGATTGGTTGGCAACCAGTTCAGGGTGTAGCCCGCCTCCTGCCTGTTGACAGCTGGTATAGGCTCCAGCACTTCTCCCGCGAGCCTTGTGAGGATAAGCGGCTAAGAAAATGGACGGATGGATGGATGTACACACTGTAATATCCATGTGTTGGATGTGTGATATCAGAAGCTGGATCCGGTTTTGTGTTAGAATCTGGACGCAAGTTGTGTTCTGCAGCAGCTCCTTGCGAGTGTTCTCATTTTGTGTTGACTGTTGCTGCCGTTCAATAAACGGATGAAGATGTATCAACCCACTGACAAATACTTGTGAATTGGGGTACACAAGTTATTCCAGTTTTGGGGTATTTAAGGGGAAAATATAAAAAGAAAGCATATGCCTGAAAGGTTTGTCGATTGTCAAATCTACAATTTGATGAAGGAATTATTTGTATTTTTTTTTTTTTTTTATTTTAAAGGTCAGTCGGCATTCCGGTGGTATGGCAAATCGAAATTATTCAGTATTGTTTTGGCTGCCAAACTCTCAAATGTCACCCGCGGTGACATTGGCCCCCCTGAGGTCACAAATCCTGACGGGCCGCACATTTTTCTTTAACAACGCAAAAGACATTCGAGGTTTCGCTCGTCGCCGAGGTGGCCATTGTTGGTGACGTATTGCTTTCAAATGCGGGAATCGTAAACATTGTAAACGAGAGACCATTCTCAATCGCTTCCACTGGTTAAACAAAGGAAATTAAATAATGAGTTGATATCATCATACAGTGGCATCTCCAAAACGTGGACAAAAGGTATTGCTTAGCGTCGGCCTCCTCCTCTTTTCTTCTCGCTTATCATGCAAATCCACCTCTTGCTATTTCTCCCCCTCCTCAAACAGGTGCAAAAGCTCTCCTCGCAACACATCAAAGTAGACACACACACACCTCCGAATAAATCACGGCGAACGCAAGCATGGAGAGAGAGTGAAGAGTGTGTGGATTTAGAGCCCGCTCGCCTTTCATATTCATGAGGCGCAAAGCTTTAGTGCTCCCTGCGCTTGTTTACCGTCTTGTACAGCCTCGTGTCCTTGGGAGGGGGTTTGATACTCGACAAGGCAAACGTGTTGACATAAGATTGCCATTTTGCCTTTTGACATCATGCGCGGCGCACACTCATAATCTCACGTGCTCTCTCTGCTATGATGCTTTGCTGGGTATTAAAAGCTCTCCCTTCCGTGATGTTTGAGGATTTTAAAATGTTTTGGCGGCCTTATTTAGCTGCGCGAAAGGGGCAAAATGTGAAGATGACTGATGGTGATGCGGTGAGATTTCTAGATCAACTGCACACTTCTTTTCCAGCGTGTCATCTTTTTCCATCTAATCCTATCTCGTGCATCCTCCTCTCTGACACTCACTGTCCTCATGTCCTCCCTCACAACATCCATCAACCTTTTCTTTGGTCTTCCTCTCGCTCTTTTGCCTGGCAGCTCCATCCTCATCACCCTTCTACCAATATACTCACTCTCTCGCCTCTGAGCATGTCCAAATCATCTAAATTTTCTCTCTCGAATCTTGTCTCCAAAACATCCAACTTCGGCTGTCCCTCTCCTGAACTCATTTCTAATCCTATCCAACCTGTTCACTCCGAGCCAGAACCTCAACATCTTCATTTGTGGAACCTCCAGTTCTGCTTCCTGTTCTTTCGTCAGTGCCACCGTCTCTAATCCGTACTAGCAAAGGCTCTTCTGTCACATAGAACACCAGACACCTTCCGCCAACTGTTCCACCCCGCTTGGCCAAGTTTTTTCACTTCCTTACCACAGTCACCATTGCTCTGGATTGTTGACCCCAATTATTTGAAGTCGTCCATCCTCAGTCTTCCCCCTCCACCCCTCTCATTCACGCACACATTGTTTTATTTCAGCTCACCGTCATTCCTCTCTTTTCCAGTGCATGCCTCCATCTTTCTAACTGTTCCTCCGCCTGCTCCCTGCTTTCACTGCAGATCACAATATCATCTGCGAACATCATGGTCCAAGGAGACTCCAGTCTAACCTCATCTGCCAGCCTATCCATTACTACCGCAAACAGGAAGGGGCTCAAAGTGGATCCCTGATGCACTCCCACCTCCACCTTATATTCTTCTGTCACACCTACTGCACATCTGTTCTGCTGTCCTCATACGTGTCCTGTACTATTCTAACATATTTCTCCGCCACACCAGATTTCCTTACCACACTCTCCATTCCTCTTTGTTGACCCCAAGTATTTGAAGTCGTCCACCCTCGCTATCTCTTCTCCTTGGAGAAGATCAACTGCACAGTAATAAAAACTGTACCAGAGGTAGACTTACAGAGGCCCCATATCTCAGTGGTTAGAGCATAGCTTTGGTAAACCAGCGGTCGTGACTTCGTAACTCACTGGGGCCTCCACTCCCCAAGAGGGGTTCCGTCAGGAAGGAAATCTGGCGTAAAAACTTTGCCAAACAAATATGAACGTTCATCTGAGATGTCACGCTGTGGCGACCCCTAACGGGACAAACCGAAAGAAACTTACTTACCATTCAGAAAACACCGAATTGCTTGAGGATCCGAAATTTTCAGGGGTCCCCAAACAGCTCATAAAAACTGATTCTATTTTTAGTTAAAGCAATGAATAATCTTTTTGTCTTTGGCAATCTTAAAGCACACCAAAATGCTTTGTTTTCCGTTCTCTCGCAACGGGCTTTTCTATCCTGCAGCACATATGCAGAGTTGATCTCGGAGGCGGGGGTCAAACAAACTCGTCGTGCGGAAAGGGAAGCGGACCTTTCGCAGCGGAGACGCCAAATGTGCGGAACCGACGACAGCAAGAGCTAGAAACTCTTGCCAGTAGCGATGGGCGCCGCTGAGCTCTTGTGAGCAAGCAATTCATGGGAAAACTTAAAAATAGTGAGAAAATGACAGCGACATTAGTTAATTAAGAGTAAAATCTGACTTAAGGAATTAAGAATTGTCATTCGCAAACAAATAAAACACAGCCCAAAGCTCCAAAAACCCATTCTCGACTCCCTGTGTGTACTACCTATAGGAATACGGTAGTTCCCATTTTTAAACTTACCCGTAATGACAACTCATGAACAAATTATACATTCATTTTTTTTGCATTAATTTGCAATATTTAATTATGAACTAATTGATGCCTTTTCAGTCAATTGTATGAAAAGTTGTACTCGAAATGTTGTCTTGCTGTATTTCCACATCGTGAGCGGCACTTTTGCAAACGTTTAAAACCGCAGCTAATTAATTCTTGCAAGCTTCTCCTCAATGAAGACTTGAGTAGTTGCAGCTGCTCTGAAAGCACTCCAAAAGGGGGGTGCGGGGGGGTGGGGGACTGAGTGCTGGGTCTCCGTCTCCCATGAGTGCTTTTATTTCCTCCGCTCCCATGAGCCCCCCCTCAGGAAATAGCTTTGTTCATGTCACATGTTCTGATCTGTATTGATGAAACCGGAGGAAATTGACTACCTGGCTTTCTCTTGGTAATAAAACCCAATTAGACGTTTGAAATAACTCCATCAGAGCTCAGACACCGAGCTGCTGCCCTCTGCTGGTGAGTATTTGAACTGCTTCGGGATGGGTACATGTTCTGGATTTTGTTACATGCGTGGATATCAATCCATCCATCCGTTTTCTTTGGCACTTATCCTCACAAGGGTCATAGGGAGTGCTGGAGGATATCCCAGCTGTCAACGGGCAGGAGGCGGGGTACACCCTGAACCGGTCGCCAGCCAATCGCAGGGCAAAGAGACAAACAGCCGCATTCACGATCACACCTACGGGCAATTTAGAATCTACAATTTAGGTTGCAACGTTTTTGTGATGTGGGAGGAAACCGGACTGCCCGGAGAAAACCCACGCAGGCACGGGGAGAACATGCAAAGTCCACATTGGGAGGGCTGGGATTGAACCCGGGTTCTCAGAACTGTGAGGCCAACGCTTTCCAGCTGATCCACCGTGCCGCCCATTGCATGGATACATGGAACAAAAACGTTAACTGTCTTATTCTGTAAGGCCTTTAAAATATTAGTAACAGCAGTATTAAATTAAACAGTATTATGCACTATACTCAACTACTGACAATAAATGAGCAATATACATCAATGAATCTTGCATTGGAGTACAACAAATTTTACTATATTACTACTGTGCTGCCTCTCAAATTGAACATAAAAAAAATAAAATGTTGAAAAACCGCATAAAACGGTTTTTTTGTATTTCTTATACATTTATTCTATTTTTTCCATACACTATATATACACAATACAATATTTCGATATATACTGTACCAGCAGCCACAGAAGGGAATAAAATGGGGGCAAAATGGTCCATTGGAAATATTACCCATACAGACAGATTTTTATCCAGTTTGGTTTTGGCAATATGCCCTGGGTCCAGTATTAATGGAAGAGGCTCCAGCTCCCCCCCGTGACCCCAAACAGGATAAGAAGCATTTTACCAGTGGCGCTTTGGTCAGGGCCGGCATGGCTTAAACACCATCGCAAGCGCTGACCTACATTCACAACCTCCATTCTAATATTTGTTCCGTGAACTTGTATTAATTCATCCCCAGCAGTGTATACTTTTCATTTCATCGTATGCCTCATGGACTGCACTACTTCGAGACGTTTTTTTTTGTCCAATCACGGATGAGCTTTTGTGCTGCCGTGTCGGTCTTATCTGCCCAGGGCCTTCTTAATCGATAAGTGTTGCCTACATGACAAACTGTCTTAGCAAGTGGACTGACAACATCTTTGATCAATGACATTTCAAATTCATCCGCACGGGGTCAGAGTGCCAAGTTTTTTATGAAAGCATTTTTCCTTCCTGATTGGTCAAAGCAAAACTACTGTAATTTCCAGTTTATAAACCGCGACTTTTTTCGCACGCTTTCAACCCTGCAGTTTATGCGGTGATGCGTCTAATTTGTGCGTTTTTTTTCTAACCACTGTGAGGGGGCAGTCGAGTGGAAAAGGTAAGAGTGACACTAGTGGAATATATGTGCAGAGGAAGTGACTTAACGGTATGTTTTTTTTTTTATTTTTTAAAAACGGCCGTTAGTGCTGCGCCAGCGTGAGCGCTGTGCTAGCATGTTGCTACACTGTTACTGCCGTGTCTCATTAATTTTTACTGTTTTTTTTTTAAAACCAGCGCTGTTAGCGCTGTGCTAGCATGTTGCTCCTGTGTTACTGCCGTGTCTCGTTGATTTTTACCGGTTTAGCGCCATGCTAGCGTTAGCATTAGTGCCGCGCTACCGTGTTTTTGCCGCGTCGCAGGGATTTTGATACGTTTTCTTTTTTTAACGGGTTGTTAGTGCTGTGCTGCCGTGTTGCTGTGTAGCTGCTGCGGCTGTGTTTTTTACCAGTATGTTTTTTTGTTGTTTTTTTTAACTAGCCCTGTTGCTACAGTGTTGTTGCTGTGTTAAGATAAGCCAAGGTATTTAAACTTTGACAACTCTTGTAGCGTCTTTCTTTGTAAATATCTTGTGTTTCACAAATGGTAATCCCCTTCCACATGTACTGGTTGAGGTTTATAATCTGGTGCACTCTGTAGACCGGAATTTACGCTAGTTACTGCCAATTTTGACTAGGAAAACACATCTGGAGTGATCTTCGCACAATACAGTGAACCCGACGCTCGTAAATTTATATAGTCACAATTTTTTTTAACCTATTTTCTTTAAGCAGCTGTAAAACTCACCTATTCGCCCCAAAACAAGGGTTCGCTGTACTCTTGTTGTGCCAAGGAATGATGTTGAAGTGATTCACTTGGACAGTAGTAGAGCTTTGCCACCATCTTGTTGCATCTAAAGGCAATTATAACACATTTGGAGGGCGGGGGGCATCATTTAATCGACAATTTTCGCTATTCTTGGCAGGGCTCGGACCCCATCCCCGTGCGATATTAAGGGTTCGCTGTACATTTAACACTGAGCATCTCTGGTGACTATGATGATCTCAATTTTATTTAGATTGTAATGTTATTTGATATTGATACTGAACCGCTTCAGATGATGTACAGTACATGTCACAGTTGAGTATATTATATTACAGTATTGATAGTGGTGGTATAAAGAGGTGGATAAAGGTCCAGGTTACCAAATTAAAGAGGTCTGGAAGCCGCATTGAGATTGGCGAAGCCCAGCACTTCCATGCTGTCGACGTCATCGTAGCTGTCTTGTCCGAACCACATGAAGTCGCCTCCGTCCAGGGTCGCCCCCGCGCACTTTTTACGGTGATCGCGCGCGAAGCGCCGGAACCTTTGGGGTTCCACAGTGGGCTGCGTCACAAAGTCAGCTCCGTAGACCGAGCTTCTCTCAGTGGTGGGTTTAATCCCGTGGTGGCACAGGCAGAAATGAGACTTGTGCTGATTGATCTCCGAGGGACATTTTTTGCGGCCTGCGCCCTGTTGTCATTAAACACAAAAAGTTAAAGGAGAAAAGTATGGACGAAATATGATTTCATACATCGAGGTGTGTACGGATAGATGGATACTCACGTCATCAAAGACAATGATATTGTCCTGGAAGGATAGTTTGTTGTTATGGTGCGAGACTGGATAGGTCCTGGTTTTCTGTAAAACAGGAAGACAGTCTTAAACACAAATGCGAAATCAAGACACTCACCAGGAGCTGCTGTAGGCCGCAACTCACACCCAGATGCTCACACTGAACTAACCGGCCAACTCCTGTCATCGCTCATTAGCCCACACCCCCTAAAAGCGTACACCCAAAAGACAAATACAGTGATGCCATGGTTCTCGACCACAATCCGTTCCAGAAAACGGTTCGAGAAGTGATTTGTTCGAAAAGCGAAATCGATGTTTCCCATTACAATGAATGGAAAAAGAAATCATGCGTTCCAAGCCTAAAAAATTTGGCTTTTTGAAGCATTTTTATTTTTTAGCTTTTCCTGATAATTAACTGCATTGTAGAAATGCACGGATAGTTTAAATACTTTCTATAATAAAATAATTTAAGAAATATATTTATTTTTTGCTTAAAATGTACGCTTTAGTAGTATAGTACCCTCGGCTGGGAGTGCATTGCTGTATCTATAGCGACTCGGCCCCTGGCCCTGAAACTTTTTTTTATTAACAAAAGTGCAGAATAACTTCAAATAAGCAACTTCCCTTCTTTGGAGCCATGATTGGGGGGTTAATACGGTCGTCCTTGATAAGAAGAAAACTACTGTGACACGTTTGTGTACAGAGGTTGCGTTATACAGGATAACAAAAGTGCGCTGGTTGTGCTGCGCCCGTTATGTCATTTCCAAATTTTTTCGAGGGGTGTTTGAATTGACAACAAAACGCGTCGTGGGTGCTGCTTGCGCCGCGCGCAATGTTATTTTTAGGTTTTTTGGGGAAGCGTTCAAATAGACAACAAAACGCAAAGTTGGTGGGTCAGCTGCTTGCGCCGCGTGCATGGGAATTTACAACAAAGCACGTCGTGGGTCAGCTGGTCTGGCCGCGCGCAATATGTTATTTCCGGGTTTTGTCGGGGGATTCGAGTACCGATTTTCGTTCGAAAATGGAAGCAAAAAAAAAAAAAATCTCGAAATTTTCGTTCGAAAACAAATTTGTTCAAAAATGGAGACGTTCGAGAACAGAGGCTTTACTGTACCACACTAATACACACATAATATTTTCATCGTTCATAATTTTCAATAATAATAATAATTTCATAATTTTTTGGGGGGGATACACATACAATACCTGGTCCGGTCTCGTCTTGGTAAAGCGTTCAAAATCAAAAGCTTGCGGCAACTGCGCGGGAACCTGAATCAGCATCCTCCCGGTGCTCGTGGACAACTCCCGGTCCCTCCCCTCGCAGGGCGGGGCGTCTGGATGCGGAAACTGAGGAATTACCGCAGGCCACAACATTAAGTACACTTGCATCATCTAGTGACATTCCATACAGCATCAATATTAATCCTCGGTTTTACATAGAGGGATAATACTTTGGTCTTCTTTCATCCCGAGAGAAATTTCCCATCACAACAGCAAATCAAGATTAAGAAAAATCAATAAATAAACAAACAAACAAATAAATAAATAGACAAACATAAATACATAAATAAATGGACAAACAAATAAATAGATAAATGACCAGCATCCTGGAGGGATTCAAATACATTTATATCGCAGATTGTCACCTATTTCAGTACCACTAAATTGATTTTTTAAAAATAAATATTTAAATGTTATCTTTTACAAAAACATTTACAAATCTATTTAAAGTATGCGATCACAGTGTGGCAGACGGTTAGGTATTGAAAGGTTGAAAGTCTAAAACATGTTATTTTTGAATACATTCTTACTCTGTATTTTTGACATGTTTATGTCTGAATTTCTTTTTGAGTTAAACTACATTTACAAATGTGTTTAAATGTGCTTTGATCACTAAAAGTGTGTGGGATGGTATTGAAAGGCTCAAACTATTTAAAAAAAAAAAGTATCTTCTGTGATAAATGGGGGTTTACGCTATTTCACAAGAATTATTATCCAGGATAAAAAGTGAAAGGAAAGAGTTACAACTATAAAAAAAAAAAAAAAAATCCTAAGTACAAAACTCTTATGAGCGCATGTAACTGTCACGTTACCACGTGAATCCACCCTTCCCAAAAAAATGTAAAAAGATGAATTGTGACCTTGCATGTTGTAGCAATCCATCCATTTTCTTAGCTGCTTATCCTCACAAGGGTCACGGGGAGTGCTGGAGCCTATCCCAGCTGTCAACGGGCAGGAGGCGAGGTACACCCTGAATCGCTGGGCACATCGAGACAAACAGCCGCACTCACAATCACACCTCCGGGCTATTTAGTGTGTCCAATTAATGTTTCATGTTTTTGGAACGTGGGAGGACACTGGAGTGCCCAGAGAAAACCCACGCAGATCCACCGTGCTGTGCCGCCTTGCATGTTGTATATGGTAGGTAATAAATTGCAAAAATTAAGAGGGAATTATATAAATTACAATATGCCTCAAAACATCTATTGATATACAATAGTTGTTTTACCGAATTAAACTTGGAATTAAAGATACCAGAATAATTAAGTATATGCTAATGTTATTGTGATATTCTAAAGTCACAACTAAATTGATGATTTTTAGTTGCTACTGTGTATCTGATTGGATTATACAAGTCAGTGCCTGATGAGTTTAGAAGGTACAGTTCGGAATATCTTACCCATTTCCCATCATTGCACATTGCCGAATACCGCTTGCTACCTTTTACCATGCCGGCGGAGTTTGAAAAAGTAGTTTCACTGCAAAATGGCACATGTACACACACGTCGCCCCAACTTGACAACTCGGGAAAACACTGGTGGCTACGGAAACCGTGCTCGACAACCAGCGAGATTTGTGCGTGCTCTCAGGTGGCCGCCGAGGAAAGGAACTGAAATGCAAAAAGGGGGGAAAAAAAATTAAGACTCCAAATCACTGATTCAGCATCCTCCCTGTTTTTGTTTGTTTATAAAAAGATACAAAACGATTACAATTACAATAGACTGGGATTTAACTGAACAGAGATACCAAACAAGAGGGCATTAAATTGTGCAAATTTTTATTTCGATAATTATCAAAACACTATCTTATTATACACACACAGACACAAGTTTATTAGCCATTATGATTTGTTTTTAAAACATCCTTAAAAGTTACATTTTCTTTACAGATGCACTGCAACCACCTGATTAAAAGGATTAAATCTTGTTTTCTCAGTCACTTTAAGCCTGTTAAAAGGCGGTCAATCGTTTTACTCAAATTATATACGCTTGTGGTAAATCAAAACCAATGAGAAATTACCTGGAAAATTGCTGTTTGAGGCAAAAGGGAAAAAAAAAACAAAACAAAAAAAGCAGTGAGACGGTTGCAAAATAGGCTGACTGTGGGCAACGCACTGTGACATCATCGGATGTGTAATAAGGTGAAAATGGTACTTTGATGAGGTCGGACTTCTTACTGTATTATCATCGTGGTCAAAGACTATAATAAATTTCTGTTAGATATTGTTGATCTGACTTTAACTCCTCGATAACCTAAAATCAAGAGTCTTCTATGAACTTAACTTGCATGTGGAGAACATGCAAACTCCAAACTGGAAAGTCCTAGGTGAGATTCAAACCAGGGACTTCTCGACTGTGAGGCAGACCACGTTGCTGCCAACCACTATGAGCGTGCAAATTGCATATTAATTTCACACTTAAGAGCTGCTCGCGATGGGCTCGCTGGTCTTCTTCCTGTACAGGTGCCTCCTCAGGTGCCTGGCCACACGCTGCCACCTGGAGAAAAGAAAAAAAAATGTTTGAGGAGTCTGAGAAACGATCCGAACGTCTCGTTTGCTCGTATACCTCTCCTGCGCGTCGTTGTACTTATTCAGCCGGTCTGCCTCTTCCTTTTTCTCTTCCATCCACCGTCGTAGGAGATCCTCCTTCTCGCTCCAAGCCTGTGACAGTGCCTCCGTCAGGCTCCTCTGCTCCACGTCCAGGGCGGCCAGCTCTTTAGTCTGACGCTCGATGGTGTACTCGTGTTGGTTCAGGCTTGCCTTTAGGGCATTGCTTGCTTTAGCCAGAGTGAGAGCCTCTTGGCGGTGCTGGCACACACTGAATTCCAACAATAAAGAACAGGTGGTTATATTTACATTATGATATAAGGACAGAACCATCTAAAATGCACGTGGTGTACCGCAGAGGTCTGGTTTAGGGCTCCACCGGATTTTTATAAACGTACACAAGGGATTTCAATGTTCATGTCATGAGTAAGACTTGGTTGCTGCCAGGAGTTGTGTGACAGGTGTTTCACATTGGGACCCTAATTAGACGGGCATTTAAGTTGGGAGTTTTTGTCACTGGGATTTGCCAGTTCGTTGCCCAGAGTTAGTGAGTTGTATTCACTGACAGTAGGAATCTCCACCAATGGGAATAGTGAAGTGTTGAGCTATCCTCGTCACAGTATTTCTATGCCACCACAGTTTAGTCCTGTCTTAGTTTATGTTTCATAGTCATAGACAAGTCCTAGTTCACGTTTCCTAGTCATCAGACCTCGCTTCATGTTTTTGGATCCTACCTTTGCTTAGTGTCTTGTGCCTTGGCCTTCATGGACTGCTTACACCGCGTATGACCCTGTTCCTTGAATAAACCCTGCCTAACATCATGCTCGTGTCTCGGAGTCCTGCATTTGGGTCCAGCTCTGCACTGGAGGTTTGTGACAGTTCAAACCCTATCTAAAAAGGTAGAACCAGTAAACAGGAAAGTGCACGGTACCAAACTCAACACAGTTTCACACGTTAGACCTTTTTAAAAATGACCAGAGTCTGTTCTGGCACCACAACTGTTATTTTCTCATTTAGGGTCAATTTACGTTATTGGAATGTGGGAGGTAACCGGAATGGCCAGAGAAAACCCACGCAGGGACGGGGAGAACATCGAAACTCCACACAGGCGGGCGCAGGTTTGAAAGCCTGGTCTTCAGAACTTGTGAGGCTAACGCTCTAACCAGTTCCTTCACTGTGCCGCCTGAGATGTCATATCAATTTCATATTTCAACCCGTACTCGTAAATGGAACAATTTCCATGGCTATGGCCATTCTTACCGTGACTGCCAGTGCTGCAGCTCAGCATCTTTCAGATGCAGGACAGTCGTCAAGTCCGAGACTGTCTGGGACAGCTGAGGAGACACAAAACCCAAAACCTGACCATGAAGACACTCCAGAAGTTCACTTTGTTCTCTTCTTACCTTTTCAGCGAGATGCTCGCTTTCTCGAAGGCCGAGTTGAAGTAATCTGATGTTCTCAACTTCAACTCCACCCTCAGAGCTGCAGCAAGTGAATTTTGACATTTTATTTGTCCAACAATTTGAATAAACATTAATGACCATCAAAATAAGAGTTGACATTTCTGACCTTGTTGCCTGGACTAAAAACTGCTGGCGAACTTCAAAGCGTTCTTCTAACTGAGACACTAAAACATGGGACAATTGACCGTTGTGAGCTCAGACGAGTGCATGGATGGAAAATTTCAAAAAAATTTCTAAAAACGAAGAATCGTACAGCTTGTATATACGCCCTCGTAAGGAAGTTTCTCCGCTTGGTCTCTGAGTTGCAGTCGAGCACGCACATGACTCTTCCAGCGGTCCATCTTAGTTCACAAATACATCGCACTCCCCTCTCTGGCTCACTAAACGGACTTTTTGTCCCCCTTTCTTAATCTTCCACGTTCGATTGTGTGGGGGGACGTCACAAACAACAGCTGATTGTTTAAATGCCGCTGTCAGCTGATGAATGCCACGCCCACAACTGGTACCGTGTTCTCCCCCTTTTTAGCCAATCAGCAACCGGCTAAAATAAGCTCTTAATAATGATTTTGTTATTTAAGTATTTTAACACTTGAGTATAATGTATTTATGTGCTATTTCACTGCATCAAGTGTGTTCCATTTTATTATTGATTATTTTTATTAGGATGTTGTGGGGCTTACTGTATGTTTTCTCCATCTGTTGGGCAGCAGTAGACGAATAATTTAATACATCATGTGATAACATATTGTTTTTAAACTGTAAGTAAAATAAATGATAATAAAATGAGACATTTTCCAAACAGTTCTTTCCAGGTATATGGAGAATATTCTCAACCTTTCTAGAACGAGGGCGAATGCAGTACTTCCGGGTTAACATACTCGTGTTGAACAATTTTGTTAATATTTAACGGACAGTAAAATATTATTTTTTAGTACATTTCTTCGTTTGTCATTGTTATCACTGTTTTAAATTTACAAAACGTACGTATATTGGTGAAAGAACATTTCGGGAGAAAGCGGAAGTCGTGTGTTGTCATGAGACGCGACACCGACTGGTCGCTTTAGGGGAGGAGGAGAAACGCAACAGTTCATAATGCGGCGACTGCCCTTGCGTAAGTTTGACAGCGTGAAACGAAGTAGTCTGTGTTAGCCTTCCTCCCGGGGTCTCGTTCACCGCTTTCCAACGTGTCCGGAATGGTACTGAAGGAGCTCAACATGCTAAGCTAAGAGATGGGACTAACTTTAGCTATATCGATAAAAGTGTGTTGGTAGCGCCACTGAAAAACTTGTCTAGTGTGTCAACTATGAGCGCCTCAGAGGAGGACAACGATCCTGGGGACCATGTCCAGGAAGAAACCATCCCCACGGGAGACAACAAGCATGTAAGTAAAAATCTCTGTGATGGTCGTGTGGGGAATTATCCACACATTTCATAGAACTATAATAGTATAGATAACACTACACGGATATAGACCATCACAGTAAGCTGCAGACTTCAGGTTAATAAACATTGAACAAGTAAATACACTGTTGTAACATTGTTTCAAGATGTGTATTATGCAGAATTAATACAAACAAACCCCTTTACGCTTTGTGATGTCTTAACATAAGCACTATGGCAGTTTGGTTTAAGATACAGAAGAGGGAGGTTTTTTTTTTAAATAATGTACGTATTTTTTTCCCAATCTTTATTATCTACAGCACTTTGTTACAGCTGAAGTTATTTACATGCTCTAGAAATAAAGTTTAGTTGATATGTTTGAGTGTCTCTGTTAGCCATTTTTGCTAAGCTTTTCTGTATCAGTGCAATGCATTGTGGGATTTGTTGCTTCTTTCGTGACCACTGGTTGGTCACTTCTGTTCTAAAGACATTTTACGTGTTTGACATTGCTTAATTCAACACACACATATTCTTCATACTTGCGAAGGACTCAGCCATGTGCTCAGGGAGCAGCAGCAACGAAATCAAGAGCCGCGCTGTGGTCAAGTACTGCGCCGCCCCACCTCCCAGCACGTATGCCCTACTGCAGGAGAAGACCGACCTCAAACTGCCTCCTGCCAACTGGCTGAGGGAGAACCCCCAGCTGGGCACCGCTGGTACCACTGTCCTGGGTTCCAGCAGCAAGGGCAAGCCATTTTCAAGGTATCAAATGTCTTTACGGTGGACGAGAGTTTAGCTTGTTCCCTCACACCTGACAGGTACTGGAGTCTTGACCTTTGCGTCATGATTAAAATTTCAAAACTGTGATGTTTATTTACGACAAACAATGTATCTTTGTTCAGTAATCCACGGTAGTGGCATATAATAACTGGCAGAACAATTAATTGGTCTTTCACTAGATGACATACATTATGAAATTAACTGTGTATCCACTTGTAACATTTTTGTTTGGTAGCGTGCTATGAGGTTATATCTTATGTAAAATGTGACAGAAAAGATTTTATTGTCAGTTTTGGGATGGCGTATGAATTTATCGACTGCATCGGCGATGACGTCGACGTCGTATCAGACTCAGAGGTTAGTGGAACAGATCACACGTTTTTTGTATGAGTCTTTTTCAACAAGCCGCTAATACTGATAGTCTTGTCTAACAGAACATCAAGAAGCTGTTGAAAATCCCGTACAGCAAGTCTCACATCAGCATGGCCGTTCACCGCGTGGGTCGTACCCTCCTTTTGGATGAGCTGGACATCCAAGAGCTCTTCATGAGGTCCTCTCAGGTACCACGCTCAGTAGCGCGGACTGTCACTATTTAACTGGGCAAGTCTGAATGCAATTGAACATAATAAAATCCAAATGAAAATTATTTAATGGCATCAAATTGAACACTAGGCACAGTATAGGTAATGCATTGATAATTAGTAATGTAATTCTCGGTCTACAGAGCGCACCTGGTTACAAGCCTCACCAAGTACATTTGTAAACGAAATACCATTTGGTACACACATACGCCGCAGCTGTGTAAAAGCCGCAAGCGCCCGCATTGAAACCCAAATTGAAACACGAGATAGTTACATACAAAGACGGTACACAGAAAGAGTTTTAACGCTAGTGTGGCATTAACGCTAGCGCTGTGCTAAAGCTAGCGCTAATGCTAACAGGGCTGGTTTAAATAAAACTTACTGATAAATATCACTGAGACACACCAGTAACACAGCAGCAACACTCTAGCACAGCGCTGACGCTAGCGCAACGCTAACAGGGCGGGTAAAAGTCACTTCCTCGGCACATATATTCCACAGGTCTCACACTTACCTTTGACACTCGAGTGCTCCCTTGCAGCCGTTATAAAAAATGCACAAATTAGCCGCATCACTGCATAAACCACATGGTTGAAAGCGTGTGGAAAAAGTTGCGGCTTGTAGTTGTAGGTCGGAAATTATGGTATCTGTCTATTTTGGACATCCTGTATTAGCTGTGTCTACGTTGCAGACGGGAGATTGGACGTGGTTAAAGGACTTTTACCAGCGGCTCATGGATCAGAAGTGGCAGAGAAAAAAGAAGAGCAAAGAGCACTGGTATCAGAAAGCCATCTTATCCAAGTTCCTCTACTACAGGCGAGTTATTCAAATCACTCAAACAAACACAATTTCCATGTTATTCTGTAATTCATTTTATACTCACGATTTTGTGTTGCTTGTAGTATTAATGGGGATTGTGCCGCCGAGCCCGTTGCGGACAACCTGAACGACGACGAGGATTGCGGGTCGCAGGAATTTGGCTCGTCATGGCCCACCACCTTCACCGGCTCTGACGCTGACGAGACGGCTGCTTGTAAACAGGTCGATGAGCGATGATTGACATTACAAAATTGCATTTCTTCATTGGCGCTATACATTGCTAGGGATTTAATCCTGTCTCATAAAAATTTGCAAAGTGACACCCCCCCAAAAATGTTTATGATTGCCTATTGATGCCACAAAACAGTGTCAGAGAACTACATGAAAATTCTCAGCTCACCTCAACATAATTTGTTGGCACCGGGATGCCACAAGATGGCGTCAAAGCACCACTTGAAGCTCTACAACGCATTCTAACTTAGGTGGAGCCAAGATGCTACAAGATGGTGGCAAAGCACCAAGTTAAGCTCAACAGCTCACTTTAACATGGTTACTTTGCACCAAGATGCCTTACGCCTGCACACAAAAAAAATGCTTGTACAGTACAAACAACGTTTCAATATACCGTAATTTCCGGCCTACAGAGTGCATCTGATTATAAGCCTCACCCAATATATTTGAAATACCATTTCATACATACATAAGCCACACCTGTGGAAAAGCCGCAAGTGCCCACATTGTAACACGAGCTATTTACAAAGAAAGACGGTACACAGAAAGACTTTTCAAAGTTTTAATACCTTAGCTTAGCTTAACATAGCAACAACACGGTAGCACGAACTGGGCTGGTTAAAAAAAAAAAAATTAAAAACATGTCGGTTAAAAAAAAAAAAAACAGCCCCGGCAGCTACACAGTAGCAACATGGTAGGACAGCACTAACAGGACAAGTTAAAAAAAAATCATACTGGTAAAAATCATGGGAACACGGCAGTAGCACAGCAGCAACAGGCTAGCGCAGTGCTAACAGGGCAGGTTAAAAAAAAATTAATAAAACATACCGGTAAAAGTCGCTTCCTCGGAACATATATTCCACTGGTGTCACTCTTACCTTTTCCGCTCGAGTGCCCCCTCGCGGCCGTTACAAAAAAAAGCACAAATTAGCTGCATCACCGCATAAGCCGCAGGGTTGAAAAGCGTGTGAAAAAAGTCGCGGCTTGTAGGCTGGAAATTACGGTATTTTCCATGAAAATGGAAAAAAAATGTTAAAATGTGTGTTTATTGAGAGGCTTTACAGTGTAAAAATGTTTTTAGCATATGCATATTGCGCGTGGAGAACACATTGCTTGGGATAAACAGGTCTTCACTGTACGTTAGAACAAAAGCAGACTTTTAAATGACTTTGAAAACTGTTTTAGGATCGCGTGCCCATAGACAGCAAATTTGCTCTCGGGCAGGTGACGTCGGTGCCCCAAGAGCAAAACCTCCCAGCGCTCTTTAATGAAGGAGAAAATAGTCAGGTAAGTTCATTCTGTCTCAGCAGATTTGATTGAAATGAGCAGTTAAACCTTACTAAACTAATTTACTGCACTCCACAAGGGTCTGAGGAACGACTTTGTGCGAAACATCATGTGGACCTTCGAGGACATCCACATGCTGGTTGGCTCCAACATGCCGATCTTCGGAGGGGGCCGCTACCCGGCGGTCAGCCTCAAACTCAGGTTGGAATTTTGGATATCAACGTAGGTCAAAGTGCAACAGAATGACGTAGCGGTTAGCTGTTCATAAACATCAGCAAGGTCGAAAACTGTTTTAAATAAATAAATTATAAAAAAAAAAACATAATATTTCCATTGTCTCCCATAACACACACAATCTTCACAATAACTTCAGTTGATAAGAGATTTATTTATTTTTTTTAATTTCAAGCCAATGTTCCATCAAATTCACGTTGAAGCCGTTTCGTCATGTCTTAATATCACACTTCTGTTCCCCCTCCCCAGGGATAACAATAAACCCATCAATATCCTGACAGGTATTGACTACTGGCTGGACAATCTGATGTGTAACGTTCCTGAACTGGTCATGTGCTTTCACGTCAACGGTATTGTTCAGGTAAACATCCGACGTCGCGTCTCTGTAACATCCCACCCTCATTAACACATCAATACGCACGCCGCAGAAATACGAGATGATCAAAACGGAGGACATCCCCCATCTGGAGAACTCGACTTTTTCCACCAGGGTGGTGAAAGACATCGCTCAGAACATCCTCTCTTTTCTCAAGTCCAACTGCACCAAGGAGGGTCACACGTA
This sequence comes from Syngnathoides biaculeatus, assembly GCF_019802595.1. Taxonomy (NCBI): domain Eukaryota; kingdom Metazoa; phylum Chordata; class Actinopteri; order Syngnathiformes; family Syngnathidae; genus Syngnathoides; species Syngnathoides biaculeatus. Next base: position 7,031,346 of record NC_084651.1, on the reverse strand, counting down.
CTGGCTTTTTAAAGGTAGCGCAGCAGAGAAGTACGTTTAAATCCTCATTCGCACGTTTTCAACTATCTCCTGTCATGCCTTTAGCGAGCGGGAGAGACATCGTGAAGCTTTATGATCTTACGACACTGTGCGAGGAAGCCGAAGAGGAGAAAAGCCACAATCCTTTCACGCTCCCCGTGGCTGTGTTGCTTTACAAGTAGGAGAATATCGTCCATTGTTAAATAGACCAAAAAAGGACTAACTGGTTTGTTTTGTGCTTCAGGGTGGCATGCAACCTGATGCTCAAGGCCAGAGAAAACAGAAAGCACTACGGCACAATACGAACTCTGCTTTTAAACTGCGTCAGACTTCTGGACCAGGACAGGCACCCTCAGGTACGGTTTCTTTACATTATATGTTGTGCCATCTCCTTCTTCTTTTCCTTTCGGCTTATCCCGATTAGGGGTCGCCACAGCGTGTCATCTTTTTCCATCTAAGCCAATCACGTGCATCCTCCTCTCTAACACCCTCTCTCACAACATCCATCAACCTTTTCTTTGGTCTTTCTCTCGCTCTTTTGCCTGACAGCTCCATCCTCAGCACCCTTCTACCAATATACTCGCTCTCTCGCCTCTGAACATATCCAACCTGCTCACTCCGAGCGAGAACCTCAACATCTTCATTTCTGCGACCTCAAGTTCTGCTTCCTGTTGTTTCTTCAGAGCCACCATCTCTAATCCTCACCACTGTTTTGTAAACTTTGCCCTTCGTCCTAGCGGAGACTCTTCTGTCACATTACACACCAGACACCTTCCGCCAGCTGTTCCAACCTGCTTGGATCCGTTTCTTCACTTCCTTACCACACTCACCATTGCTCTGTATTGTTGACCCTAAATATTTGAAATTGTCCACCCTCGCTATCTCTTCTCCCTGTAGCCTCACCCACATATATTCTGTTTTACTTCGGCTAATCTTCATTCCTCTCCTTTCCAGTGCATGTCTCCATCTTTCTAATTGTTCCTCTGCATGCTCCCTGCTTTCACTGCATATCACAATATCATTTGCAAACATCATGGTCCAAGGGGACTTCAGTCTAACCTCATCTGTCAGCCTATCCATTACCACTGCAAACAGGAAGGGGCTCAGAGCTGATCCCTGATGCAGTCCCACTTCCACCTTAAATTCCTCTGGCACACCTCACCATTGTTCTGCTGCCATCATACATGTCCTGTACTATTTTAACATACTTCTCTGCCACACCAGACTGACGCATGCAGTACCACAGTTCCTCTCTTGGTACTCTGTCATAGGGTGTAGCACAATGTAGCACCTTCTTACCTTCTCTATACTTTTCCACGAGCATCCTCAAGGCAAATGGTGCATCTGTGGTACTCTTTCTAGGCATGAAACGATACTGTTGCCCTCAAATGCTTACTTCTGTCCCGAGTCGAGCCTCCACTACTCTTTCCCATGACTTCATTGTGTGATCATCTTTATTCCTCTGTAGTTTCCAAAGTTCTGAACTGTCCGAATGACAGCTTGTACTGACTTGAAAAACTCATTAATAAGGTCACTTGTATCTCAAGGAACTATTGTATGAGTACTTTGAGAGCAAATTAAACTTTCCGGGTCAAGGAAGCACTTTATTTCCCATAGTTTATTTAAAGTCCACAAATGAGTCCTGATCTCTCTCTCTCTCTCTCAACACACGCAGATCATCGCCTCGGCCCACTACATGCTGTCAGAGCTCTTCCAGCTAGATGAGCCTCAGGAGGACGACGAGGACGGAGGAGAGTCGTTCCGAGGCTGCGGCTCGGAGGACAGCTACAGTAACGACGACCGCGAAGAGGACGACGAGGACCTGGAGGTGGAGGAGGAGAGCGACGACAGTAGTTCGGAGAGGAACAGCCGAGCGCGGGATGACAGTAAAGCTGTGGCTGTCATCCGCTCTGTCGGAGAGCTGTCGGTCCCGGAGAAATACAAATCTACTCAGCTCATTCGAGTTAGTGGTGGTGTTGTTTTTTTTTTTTTTTTTTTTAATTGATTGTATGCGTTTTCATTACCTGTTACATATTTGTCTTTGCAGCCAGGCTGTGCTTTTCCTGTCTCGCAAGATAAAGAGGAGCGATGCAGACATGTCCTCAACTACGTGTTAAAGGCAAGTCTGGGGGATTTTTGCATTTTCTTGAACACGATTACCTCAGAGAAGCAGTGCCTCAATGAATTTGAGGGTCTTAATTAATTTGAAGCACTGTGTTGGGCCCACAAATGGCGAAAAACTGTGGATAATTACAGTAATTCCCGGCCTACAGAGCGCACGTGATTATAAGCCTCACCCAGTACATTTGTATAGGAGATATCATTTGGTACACACATATGCCGCACCGGCGTAAAAGCTGCGAGTGCCCACGTTGAAAGATGAGATATTTACAAAGAAAGACGGTACACCAAAAGAGTTTTCAAAATTTAATACCTTAGCTTAGCTTAACATAGCAACAACACGGTAGTGTGAACAGGGCTGGTCAAAAAACAAAACACCGGTAAAAGTTACTTCCTCGGCACATATATTCCACCGGTCTCACAAATTAGCCGCATCACTGCATAAGTCGCAGGGCTGAGAGCGTGTGGGGGGGAATCGCAATTTATAGGCTGGAAATTACGGTAATGCACATGATAATTGCACTGGAAAAATAGTTAAAAAGAATATTCATGAAGAAACAGATTTACTGCCATAAAGCGTTTTCAGGGTTGCACCCCTTCATAATAAACAAAAAAACTAATGAAATAATTTGAAAAACAGTTTGAAAAAGCATTTTGATAATCAATGATGATTTTGAGGAAAAGAAAAATACTGTGCCGATAAAAATATGCAATATAGCCGGAACTCAATGCAACAACCGTCATATAGTGGAAGAATACTGTTGCGTTACCGTTGCAGGGACTCTCATTGTTCCAGGGCTGGGTCTCATTGTTTCCTGACATGTGCATCCTGGGTCTCACGCAGTGTCGAGAGATCTATTTGGGCATAATGTTAACTATGGCAACATCAAAAATGCTAAAAACGGTGTGTTTTCATAATTGTTTTAAATGACTGCGCACAGGGGCTGAAGGCAGTAGATAGCAGCATTAAGAGGGAGAGTGACCTCCCAGCTGTGGACCCCAATACGCCCATCCCTCTCAAGTACGAAGACAGGAGCGCCAGCAGAAACTGCGCCACGGAGAAAGGCATCTCTCCTCTCCTTGAAAGAGGTCGCCAAATTATCCGGCATTACCACAATAAAGCTGCGGAGATTATCGACATTTAAGGTTCCAAACCTAATGTCGTCTGTCTCAGTGGGGCCCTTCCACGCGGACCAGAAACACCCGACGCGCTCGGGCATGATTCCCGGCTCTTGGCAGCACCAGATGAAGCTGCAGCTCTTCCTCAAGGCCTCCAAGGCGTACTACGTGCTGTCCGACGCCGCCACCAACCTGCTGAAATACGGACGGGCGTTGCGTTATATCAAACTGTCTCTGCAGAGCTACGGTAAGATTTCCAACCAAACTCCAGAAATCAGTTCCCATCAATTCGGCATCATTTCTCCTTCCTCTTTTCCCACCCAGATGCGTATTGCACCATCGGCGGCGTGCTACACCCGCAGGTGCTGCTGTTTCACAGCCACGGCCTCTCGCTGTGTGGGGACATCCAGCTGATGTTGGCCCAGAACTCTGACAACAGGGCTGCGTACCAGGAGGAGTACAGCTACCAGACCAAAGAGGACCAGGAGATCTTACACAGCCTGCACAGGGAGAGCAGCTGCCAAGGTCAGGAGCAAAATCACAATCCACTACAATTAAATCTGAGTAAGTGATGCACCTCAAAAACGACTATAATTGCAGGTATTGTCTGTTTAAACCATCGTTATACCCGACACTATAACCCCCCCTCTGCCCTTTTATATAATTTCAAACTCATCTTACATTTCCCTTAAAAAAATAAATGACTTGATTTGGCAAAAAAAGCCCCAAAAAAGAGCAATAGTCAAGCAATAATGAGACTGTCGTCATTTGTAAGATCGTTCTCTTAAGTGCCTCCTTGGCATAGCACAAACGTGCTGCAGACGCTTTGGAACATCTGCAACAATGGACCTTTCCGATGGCGATCTTAAGCTCTGCCCCCTTAGCCTTGTCCCACAAGCTTCCAAAATGGAGATTGAACAGAACATGTTTGAAGTTGATTCTCTATCACGTATTCCAGATAATATTGGGGTATGTTTTTTGCCAAATGCAAGAGATTTCTACAGAGAGGTTTCAACTATTTCACGCAAGGAGATGTACACGGAATTAAGATTTTGGACAGAGCAGGACGCAATGTCAGAGTTACAGCGAAATGTTGGCAATCGATGCAAAAAAAAGTTTGACGCCTCACAAACTTCATATTGAAATCCAACAGGATAAAATATTGGAATCGTACTGTCATGTAAAGCAGGGTGAGTACTTTTTACTTGGAAAGACCATGAGTAATATCATTGTAGTCTTTGTAAGTGAGTGGGTGTATTCATTTGACTTGCCTCATAATCGAAACCAGTTCTCCGTCTTAAAAGTCGGATGTGATACAAATAGGCAAATAGACATTTCTCGTGCATGACATGGCGCATTTATGCATCACTAACCCGACACTTCGGCATAAAACATTACACACTTCATTCAGTAGGTCAGTGATACGCTAACAAAACGAAAGTTGTTCTCCTGCAATGTATAAAGCTCTGATAATAATAATAAGATACTTCTTCCTCACTTACCTTCAAACATACAGCCTTGTGTTTGTCGATATTGTCCACATTTAGCTGTACGTGCGCTCTTCCGCGAGCCTTAATTCATCGAAGACACTTCAACTGTGTTACAGGCTTTGGAAAATGAATCAAGCGGGCTTCCGTCACCTAGCCGGATATGTTTCATCAGAGTTGCGCGTTCCCCAAGCGGATCTGAGGACCATTTTCTACGTAACATTAACTTTGCCAAGCGCACGCTACTGACAACCAGCATTGCTTGTGGGACAACATGGCGAGAGGGGCGTGTCTAGCCAGGGGTTAAGACAATCTGACAAACTATCTGATTGGCTATTATCGTACGAGTAATTGACAGGTCGGAAAGGTCCATCTTGGCTTCTCCCCAACATACAAAGACTGTTGCCTCTCGAGGTCGAGAAGTGCAACTTCAACGTCCATCTTTGACACAAATGCTAGTGAACCCCATAGTTGTTTTGCATGGATGTGTTCCAGACACACTCGTGCTTTAAACACATTTACCTCATTGTAAATGTATTGTTGGAGCTATGAAATAATGGGGGAGCACTGCAGTACTTTAGGCACAATCTTGAGGGATCGTAGGACGTTAGAGAAAAACCACAAAAACATACCAACAGCCAAGTTTTTCCAATAAATGGCTGCAGATCAGTCAGTGCCACGGAAAAAAATGCAAAGAGGTAAATGCGTGACTAGCGAACTGCAGCAATTGGGCACTCACAATTGTAGTTGTCACCCCGTAGCTTTCAACATGGCAACTGACCTGGCCACGGACCTCGAGTACCAGCTGTTTGTGAGCAGCAAGTGTTACGAGGCCGCCTACGAGCTGCTCGTCTCCCACGCTTTGAAGGAGGAGGCGTCGGACCAGCTGGCCCAACTGCTCAAACGGCTCGGGAACATCCGCAACGAGATGGGCGTCTACTACATGAACCAAGCGGCGACCATGCAGACGGACCAAGGTCCTACGATTAAAATTAACTGGGGAGGAAAAAAAAAAAAATGGGACGTCTAATTAGCGGTCGTCTCCACTCTTGCAGAGAAGAGCTCGGTGTCTGTCGCCGAGCAGGAGGTGTGGAAAAAGAGCTTTGCCTTTTTCGAGAAGGGCATGAAGGACTTTGAAGCCATAGGGGACAGCACCAACAAAGCGCTGCTGCTGTGCAACACGGGCAAACTGATGAGGATCTGCGCCCAGGCCCACTCGGGCGTGGTCTCCGTGGACGACAGCAGGGGCGAGTTCTCCCCCGAGGAGGCTCTTTACTACCACAAGGTGATGCTGAACTACTGCGCTGCGTGTACCGCACCTTAAACGCATGTCTACAGATGTCTTCTTTTTTTCAAATACCAGGCTATAGACTACTACCTACGTGCGATGAGGTCGTTGTCTTGCCGAGAGAACCACCAGCCAGTCTGGGACAGTGTGAACTGGGAGCTGTCCACTACGTATTTCACACTGGCAACACTTCTGCAAGACTACGCGCCGCTGTCCAGGAAGGCTCCGGAACAGGTATCATGTAACAGTTGTTCATCTGTAATTCAAATACTAAATATACCGTAATTCCTGGCCTACGGAGCGCACCTAGTTATAAGCCTCACCCAGTACATTTGGAAAGGAAATACTATTTGGGACATACATACGCCCCAGCCGTGTAAAAGCCGCAAGTGCCCACATTGAAAAACACGAGATATATTTACAAAGAAAGACGGGACACAGAGAGTTTAACGCTAGTGCCAGCACCGCGCTAATGCTAACGGCATGCTAACGCTACCGCAGCGCTATAACACGGCTGGTTAAAAAAAAAAACAAAAAAAAAAAAACATACCGGTAAAAATCACTGAGACACAACAGTAACACGCTAGCGCTAACAGGGCCGGACCGTTAAGTCACTTCCTCGGCACATATATTCCGCCGGTCTCATTCCTACCTTTTCACGGCAGTAACACGCTAGTGCTAACAGGGCCGGGCCAGTAAAAGTCACTTCCTCGGCAGATATATTCCACCTGTCAAACTCCTACCTTTTCAGCTCGAGCGCCCCCTTGCGGCCGTTAGAAGAAAAAAAAAATCCACAAATTAGCTGCATCACCGTATAAACTGCAGCGTTGGAAGCGTGTGTAAAAAATTGCGGCTTGTAGGCCGGAAATGACGGTAGTCCATTTTTTTTTTTTTGGTATATTTCTTCTAGATTGAGCGGGAAGTAACAGAGGCCATGATGAAGTCGCTCAAGTATTGCGACCTGCACACAGAGTCTGCGCGTCAGCCGCTGTACCAGTACAGAGCGGCCACCATCCACCACCGCCTGGCCTCCATGTACCACAGTTGCTTCCGCAACCAGGTGGGGAAACCGTGGCAACGACCTCCCTCCAACCAAATGCTGTGTGGGCTTCGCTAACAAATCCAAACCAAACCAGGTGGGGGACGAGCGCTTGAGGAAGCACCACCGGAGCCTGGCGGAGCTCCACTACAGCAAGGCCGTGCATTTGTTCCTCAGCCTCAAAGACGCGCCGTGCGAGCTGCTCCGCGCACTGCTGGAGAGGGTGGCCTTCGCCGAGTTCACCATGGCAGGTGCGTTCCGTTGCGGCCTACGGTCTTTGTCTTCTCCAATGTCAGATTGGAGATAACTTGCCCCCCTCTTGGTGTTTTGTGTCTCGCCTCAGCTCAGAACAGCACCACGGCCAAGCAGAAGAGCCTGACTGCAGCTCTGGAGATCATGGCGGAGACTCGCTGTGCCTTCCAGATTATTCACAAAGAACTGCTTGAGGAGCAGAAAGAGGTTTGAAGGACTTTCTGATGGTCAGGTCGCATGCTCTAAAAATACAATTATACAAGGTCAATATGGAAGGAAACATACGATTCATTTTTTTTTCTCACTTTTTGAAAGAGTTTCCAGGTGTCTTAACATGCCTGTGACTTGTCAAATTACTGTAATTCCTGGCCTACAGAGCGCACCTGGTTACAAGCCTCACAGAGTACATTTGTAAAGGAAATACCATTTGGTACATACATATGCCGCAGCTGTGTAAAAGCTGCAAGTCCCCACATTGAAAACAAAGAAGGACGGTACACAGAAAGAGTTTATTGCTAGCGTGGCGCTAATGCTGGCTAGTTAGTTGCGCTAGTGCTAACGCTTGCGCCGCGCTAATGCTAACAGAGAAGGGGCCAGTTAAAATAAAACTTAGCAGTAAATATCACTTAGACGCACCAGTAACACAGCGCTCACGCTAGCTAGTTAGCCGCGCTAACCTTATTGCTAACACTAGCGCCGCGCTAAAGCTAGTGGTAATGCTCACATAACATAAAATAAAATAATAATAAAATAAAACTTACTGGTAAATATCACTGAGACACACCAGTAACACAGTAGCAACACGCTACCACACCACTAACGCTAGCTAGTTAGCCGTGCTAAAGCGAGTGCCGCGCTAAAGCTAGGGCTAATGCTAACAGGGCTGGTTAAAATAAAACTTACTGGTAAATATCACAGACACGCCAGTAACACAGTAGCAACACGCTAGCACAGCACTAACTCTTGCTGGTGATAACGCTAGCGCCAGGCTAAAGCTAGCGCTAATGCTAACAGGGCCGGTTAAAATAAAACTTACCAGTAAGTATCACTGAGACACGCCAGTAACACAGCAGCAACAAGCTAGGACAGCATTAACACGGACGGTAAAAGTCTCTTCCTCGGCACATATATTCTATCATTTCACTTACCTTTTCCGCTCGAGTGCCCCATTGCGGCCGTTACAAAAAACGCACAAACTAGCCGCATCACCGCATACTTCGCAGGGTCAAAAGCGTGTGGAAAAAAGTCACGGCTTGTAGGCTGGAAATTACAGTACCCCAAATATCACAGCCAAGTGAGCTCACCCTCAACTTTCTTCATATTCTGCACAACCAAGGCCAAGTATGGTTGTCGCAACGAGACGCGTGACGGCTTTGTGTCGCAAGTCGAAATTGGAACGACAAATACGCATCCAGTTGAGTGAAGTGAAAAGAAAAGTCGGCAACGGCGGTACTAAAATGCCCTCGCGTGCGGGGGGAGGTAACTCACCTGGCCCCGCCCCTTAAAGTCAAGCTAATTTCTTGACTTTCTATTTTATCATTTTTTTTAACACCATTCTGGAGTTCAGTAAAAATAAGTGGACACTAGGTGGTGCTGCTCACCTCTTATTTCATGCCCCGTGGTTTTCAGGGAGGCGACGCAGCTCTCCCGCCGGCTTCGGGCGGCCCCCCGTCGGGAGGTCTCAACTTCCAGGAGGTGACCAAACTGACCGTTCTGTTTGAGTCTCGCTTCTCCGACCTGCTCCTGCAGCTCATCAAACTCATGCTGAAAACCAAACGCAAACCCAGGTGAGGATCCCGAAAACCGGTTCCGGCCACCTTTTCACCTTGCAGAGAGCCTCACAAATTCTCGATGTGCAGCAAAAAGGACGAAGAGCTCCTGCAAAGCTACAAGAAGGTTTACTCCAAGCTGCTGCGCTGCGACAAGAACACGCCTCTGCTGGCCCGCCTTCTGCTCTACGTCGAGCTGCTGCGGCAGCTCACGCCCGACGCCGAAGACGACGGCGCCGACACGTTATCTTGACGGCACTTTACAAGGTATTAGTCAACAAAAAAAAAAAAGACTTCTTGCACCTTTTGGAAGATGGTGGACTTGTATGTCAAGTTTCGACATGTGTGGTGGTTGTACTCTGCTCCCAAAAAGTTTTCAAAAGTATTCAGCTTTCAAGGAGGAAAAAATAATAATAAATCAAATCATATCATACAACTTTTGTCAATTTTGAGATTTAGCTTCTTGCCAGAGAACAGCAAGTTGTGGAAAAAATGCATTCAAAAGTTCACGAGTAAAGTTTGCAGTTCGACTCCTAAAGATTTGCATATTTGTGGATAATTTTCCGTCCATCCATTTTCAACCTCTCACTTGTCAGCTCAATACACGTACCACAGGAAAAAAATCCATCCTTTTTTTTTTACCGCTTATCCTCATGAGGGTCACGGGGAGTGCTAGAGCCTATCCCAACTGTCAATGGGGAGGAGGCGGGGTGCACCCTGAACTGATTGCCAGCCAATCGCAGGGCACATATGGACAAAACAACCGCACTCACAATCACATCTACGGGCAATTTAGTGTGTCCAAGTAATGTTGCAGGTTTTTGGGATGTGGGAGAAAACCCAGGCAGGCACGGGGAGAACATGCAGACTCCACACAGGCGGCTCCGGGATCGAACCCGGGACCTCAGAACTGTGAGGCCAACGCTTTACCAGCTGAGCCTCCCGTGCCACCATATTTTTCCCATTCTCAACTATTTTTTTTTTTTTTTAATGGAATTATTTTTAGCATTTTTTTCAGGATTATTTGAAACTTCAACGGCACGGTGTTGCAGCTGGTAAAAGCGTCGGCCTCACAGTTCTGAGGTCCCGGGTTCGATCCCGGACCTGCCTTTGTGGATTTTGCATGTTCTCCCCGTGCCTGCGTGGGTTTCCTACGGGCACTCCGGTTTCCTCCCACATCCCAAAACCATGCGACATTAATTGGACACTCTAAATGCCCGTAGGTGTGATTGGTTGTTTGTCTCTATGTGGCCTGCGATTGGCTGGCACTCAGTTCAGGGTGTACCCCGCCTCCTGCCCTTTGACACCTGGGATGTGTTTCAGCACTCCCCACTACGCTCGTGAGGATAAGCGGCTAAGAAAATGGATGGATGGATATTGAAACTTCCATTTATCTTTTTTTGGGGGAGAAAGGGGAATCACAAAAACACTTATTGGTGGTTTTTATCTGATATTTTTTGGGGGGTTGAAAAATAAAAATGTTTTCCCTCGCTCTTGGCAGTGCGGCCCGGTCCGTCACCCCCGCAAATAGTGTTCCATCCAGAATCTTCTCGCAAAAGCTGAATATTTGTATCTTTTTGTGTGTGGTAGTAGTCTGTCGACTCGTATGTGGAGTCACTTGTACCGCACGACACCACTGTACAGAAATAGATTTAAAAAAAAAAAAAAAAAAGTACATGACGAACGGTGGGTGATACCGATTTATAGGTGTCATTTCCTGCCAGAGCAACAAACTCGACAGATTTGGGACGATGTGTTTTTTGAGCCATTTTAGCGCATTGGCACCACAAGAAGAGTTTGGCATGGGCGGGATTATTGCGGGCATCCCGCAGCCGGATAAAAACATGCCGAACGTGACGTCAGCGTGATGCGGGCGCCGCGTTTGTTTGAAGAAAATGACTTTGGATGCTATCATGTCCTAACACCCAATGGTGAAACGAGGCCTAATTTGGGCCATTTTTTTTTTTTTTTTTTTTTTAAATTTTCCAGGAAAGGGCCTTCAATGCTCAGTAATTATCTTATTTTTGATATTGACATATTTTTGATTTGTTACTTTGTGTTTTCTTTTTCATGTTGAATTCTCAAATCCAAAACCCTTTAATTGCATAAAAATGTGACATTTGCTGTGCTATGGAAATAAACATTTGTACCAGCTACAACTGCTGCCGACCATCAAGGACGATGTGGCTTACTCTTTTATTTGAATTCATAACGTGTACATTTCAGTCTTTATATTTATGAAACTGTAAAATCATTGTAACATTTAGAGTGACACTAGGACGGCACAGAGGTTTTTTTTTTTTTTTAAAATAACTCAAAAAGACCACAGGGTCACTGAACACGGAAGTGGTCTTGTGGCACCATCCGTATTAACCTAAATAGATAAAGGATAGACATTTCCATCCATTTTCTTTGCCACTTATCCTCACAAGGGTCGCGGGGAGTGGCGGAGCCTCTCCCGGCTGTCAACGGGCCGGAGGGGGGGCACAGCCTGAACTGGTTGCCAGCCAATCGCAGGGCACATCGGGACAAACAGCCGCACTCACAATCACACCTTGGGGCAATTTAGAGTGTCCAATTAATGTTGCGTGTTTTTTGGGATGTGGGAGGAAACCGGAGTGCCCGGAGAAAACCCACGCAGGCACGGGGAGAACATGCAAACTCCACAAGGGTGGGGCCGGGATCGAACCCGGGTCCTCAGAACTGTGAGGTCAACGCTTTTACCGGTTGATCTCGAGCCTGCCGCCCAGGATAGACATTTGTCATTTTTAATTAGTTATTTCCATTTACTTTGGACTCAAATCCAAGCCGGTTGCTTGTCTCGTCAATAGTCGTCATAGTAACGAAAGCCCCGCTTGTCATTGGCCCAGCGGTACGGGCGCAAGGCTCCACCAAAAGATGCCAAAGAAAAAGCACGCGGTCTGATTTACTTGCAAGCCACACAAATAGGACAAATTTGTCTTTGTGATAACTTTAAAAAAAACCACTATATTTTTTTCCTGATGGTTATGACACACTTGTTACTCTGGAATAATTTTTTCTTTCGCACATCAGACATGAAAACACGACTCGTTCTTAAATCTTATCTTCATATCTCCTTGGCAATCGACACCCACTGAGATGTTGACTTTAAAAAAAAAAAGTTTTTATTCCCATTGCTTTTGTGGCTCCTTTTATGACTGACAGTGTCTTTTCATTTTATTTATGGTATCATATTATTTATTTCGCAAGCTTAAGTGTTTCATGCGAACCTTTTTGCTTTTGATGTAATTTTATCCCTTTGGCGCGATGTGCCTGCTTTTAAAGTGCTTCAACAAAAAGTTGGATCGGAATGGAATTTGATATCACAATCTTAGTAAAAAAAAAAATTCACTCTGCTATTAAATTTTTTAAAATGTTTTCTCTTTCATGCTCCCACGAATAAATTAATATGTCAAGGAAATTAAAAGCAGGCTCCAGCGAAAGGACAAAGGTGACGCGGCTCAGTGACTCACTCTCGTGGTGTTGTTGGTGTGACGACCCGGAGACTGTTGAGGAGTACTCGTGGAACAGCAGCCGCTCCCGGACCTTCGGCGCCGGACCCCTGGCGCGGGAACCCGGCGGCGGGCGGATCGGCGCCGCACGCTTGTCGCTAGGGATCAAAGAAGTGGACCCGAGCCGTCCGCATGGCGCGCCACCTGTGGGGGTCATTGGGAAAATTCAAAGTCACGTTCACAGCTATGAACAATTTATAGTGAACAAGAAGAAGTCCCGAGCAGAAATTCGAAGCCAAGCTGAAATGGATTCAAAATTGTAATTTTTGAACTCATTTCATGTAATTCGGGATCGCGATTTTGACCCACAATTACCGGCTGAGTAACAATGACATTAGCACCACACAAGGTTTTCATGTAAAAAAATTTAATTCATTGATTGTGTGCCTGTAATTTTTTTTGGTTTTAAATTTTTATTTTCTTTACATTTTAGGTTAAGTTTTTTATGTCCACATTTAGTCTTAATTTCCCTTTTTTTGGTTTGTCTTGTTATACTTTTAATTGTATTTTTTCAGGTATTTTTTTTCTTTATTTTGTTGTAATTTTGTTTTATTTTTGCGGTGATTTTATTTTGTGTGTTATGTTTTTGTTTTGTTTATTTTGGTTTGATGAAATTTGTTTTATTTTTGTGAATTAGATTTATTGCATTTTATTTTTCCATTTCATTTATTTAATTTGTTTTTCGTTATATCATGCTTCATTTACTTGGGTTTCATTTTGTTGCAATTGTAATTTTTTTCTAATTCACTTCTTCAATGTTAGTTTGTTTTTGTCATTTTAATAATTTTTTATAACTTTTTCAATTTTAGCTTTGTCATTATTTTAATGATTTCTTATAATTTTTTACCATCACTTTTTCAATGTGAGTTTGTTTTTGTCATTTTAATTTCGTTATTTTTTTTACCGTCACTTTTTCAATGTTAGTTTGTTTTTATGTCATTTTAATAATTTCTTTAATAGTTTTTTCTCTGTAATTCTATCTCCTGGTTATTTGTATTTTGTTGTTGTTGTGATTTCAATTTGTTCTCCATCTGTTTGTCTCATTTGTTCATCCGTCCATCAAATGTAATTTCAAATTCGATTTTCCTGCTTGGTTAATTATGACTTCATCAATTGAGGAATAAAAAAAAAAGTATTAAATCAAAATAAATGTGTTCGTTTTTTTTTTTTTTTTTTTTTTGAGGAGCGTTTTTGTTTGATTTTATTGGGTGGGGCAGGTTGTCAAGAATAGCAGATGCAATCGGCGTGAGAATTTGAATTTTTATACATCACCTCACAAATAATAATTATAATCTAATCACAAATGATTTGTCATTGCAATTCATTTCAACAGAAGTAAAAATGTGCATATCAGATACCAGTACTGAACTGTTTTCTTGCTTTGTATACAACCCAAGTCGATCCCCCCCCTTCATAAAAATAAACAACAAATGCTTGTGATTATCCTTTTTTTTCTTTTTTTTTTTTAGGATGTGCACACTGTAATCCTCTATTACCTCCTGGCGGAGACACACAAAAAAAGGCAGCCGCAGATTTAGATTTTTTTTTTTTTTTAAATCCTGGACTACATCTGGCACACATCACAACTCAACATTTCATTTGCTATGATTGAAAAAAAAAATTAAATTTAAAAAAGGGATTTTCTCATCCATCTGCATTGTAAACGTATTTGCCATGACAGTTTTACCTTGGATGCTCCCACGGGTGCTCGAGCATGCAGTGATCAGCTAATGGGAGGCTCAGTGTTGTTGCGCGCCGGTTAACAAATTTATCCATCTTCTTTGCCGCCTATCCTCACAAGGGTCGCGGGGAGCGCTGGAGCCGATCCCAACTGTCAACGGGCAGGAGGCGGGGTACACCCTCAACTGGTACCCAGCCAATCGCAGGGCACGTAGAGACAAAACAGTCGCACTCACAATCACACCTACGGACAATTTTGAGTGCCCAATTAGTGTTGCATGTCTTTGTAATGTGGGAGGAAACCGGAGTGCCCGGAGAAAACCCACGCAGGCACGGGGAGAACATGCAAACTCAACACAGGCGTGGCCGGAATCGAACCCAGGTCCTCAGAACTGTGAGGCCAATGTTTTACCAGCTGATCCACCGTGCTTTATTAAATCGTCCATCGTCCCAAAACGGTCGCAACGTACGTGGAACTTTTCCGTGCTCCGTACCTGGCTCGTCGATGAAAGGCGGCCATGCGTCTCCATCCATTTCGAAAACAGCAGCGTGGAAACCACGTGCGGACGAATGTCCTCCGGAAGCTGTCTGTCCTCAGGAAAAATGCAGAGAGACTTCCCTCCAAGGAGGGGGTTGGGGGGGGGGGGGGAGAACGAAACAACCTTCATTCAGATTTTTCACATTTTTTCACGTTTACTCATATAGCACATGACAACTGCCACTGTGGGGGAGTTCATCAGAGCAAAGGGGAGAACGCATCTTTTGAATAAAAATAATCATAAAAAATTATAGGTACAGTAGGCAGACAAAGACAAGAAGACAAAGAAGAGGAGGAAACTGGATTCGTATTAAGAAGAAAAAGAGGAAGGCACAGAGCCTACAACTGAATGTAGGGATTTACAGCCAAAGTTGGATGTTTTGGAGACGAGGTTCGAGAGAGCAGACTTCAATGGTTTGGACGTGTCCAGAGGCGAGAGAGTGAGGATATTGGTCGAAGGGTGCTGAGGATGGAGCTGCCGGCCAAACGAGTGAGAGGAAGACCAAAGAAAAGGTTGATGGATGTGGTGAGGGAAGAAGAAGAAGGTACAGTAGGCAGCACAAATACCAAACTCATGAACACACACTGAAAGACTGCGCGTGTCGGTGCTGCTGTTTTGGCTAGCAAACAGTTGAAATGATGCATGTGAACAATAACGCGTATAATCTCAGATTATCAGCAATACCAACATTAGGGGGGGGGGGGGATTAATATGGAGGAGGCATTTATTGACAGGTGTGTGTTTGAGGACATTTTTCGTCAACTTTGCCAAGTTCTCACCTGTCGCGCCGATCGGCTGAA